>NC_092864.1:61813005-62113005 GCF_032062135.1 Pyxicephalus adspersus
GGCACTAAGACAAAGTTTGCGTATTAGTTTTAGGGCAGAGGTAGGTACTTGTATTAGGGTAAGGAGTGTGTGCTAGTATCAAGACGGGTGTAAACTAATATTAGGGTAGAGAATGTGTACCAATATCAGTCCAGAGGGTGTGTGCTAGTATTAGGTTGGAGGGTGCAGTTGTACCGAGGCAGGGGATGTGTATTAGTACAATGGCAGGGATGCATACTAATATTAAAGCAGAGGATATGTACTATTATCAGAGCAGCAATGTGTATTAATATAAGGTTACTAGCATCAAGGCAGATGTTTTGCAGGTGGTTTACTAATATTATATTTCCAGGTTCACACAATGGCCACTTCCAGCAGAGTTACAAGCAAGGTCAGAGGTGAGTTGCCCTTTTAAGACCTGCTAAAATATAAAGAACATTTCTAATATTTTTCATGTTTACTGTTTAATACTGCAAGAATGTTTCACTGTTCACATTGGGTAAATACAGTGTTGTAAACCACATTGGTTTGTTAATTTCAGATACAAGTACAAATGTCCCACAGGATTCATTACATTTGATTTAATATGCAATGTCGATGCCAGGCATGAGTGCAAGAGTTGCTTATTGATTAGGTGTTAGGTCTATTCCGCTCAGAGCACCAGGAACAACATCCCTGCTGCTGATATGTGATCCTGAAGAGGCAGAACAATCATAATCTCATGGCTTCTCATGACTATCATTAATTAAAGCAAGAATATTTTGTCATCAGAATCTGAACTACATATCCCAAGGTGCTTGCCTGTGCCGAAAGCAATGAATATATATATAAAAATATATTGTATGTTTTTCCTGGCTCTGTGACATATTTATTGTTTGTTTTGTTTTTTTGGTGTGCAGAATGAAAGGATATGTTGAGATTTTTACAACTGTAACAATAAATTGGATTGTCTGGTCCAGATGTTCTGATTTGCACTGTTATTTATATTCTGATGCTGCATCTACTTGCATTCATAAGGATGATAGTAATGATTTCATTATTGTCTTCTTATAAGGAATTTTAATTTTTGTCAGTTTTATTGAAAAAGTTTTTGCTGACTTTACTTTTCAGGGTCACTCACCTGCCAGCAAATGTTGCCACTCAATCTGTTTGAGCTTCCATACTTACAATTTTTTTATTTGGAACTCAAAGATTCCAGTGCTGACCCTTACTGTCTGAAAGGTCTACATTCTTCACTGTTTATGTAGGTATGTAAAATATTTATTGGTGTTCAGGGTCAGGTTCCCACAGGGTATTACTACTTTACTGTACTAAACTATATGGGATGCCACACTTTATGGTGGGTGGTAGTATGATATTACATTTCGTCTACACATTTAGGAAAAGAAATGTGAAGACACAAATCTGGAAGCCAGTCCTATGGTCTCCATGGGTTCTAAAGACAAGATATGGAGACCGAATTCTGAAAGCTAAATCCTACACTTAGAGTAAAAGATATGCAGGTTCTTCAAGTGAAAATCATACACCAAGTAATAGGTGTAGTGTTATATTGAGTGGTGGACAGAAAGATAAAAGAAAACAAGCATACATCTACAAGAAGAACATAGCAGGGCTGTAAATGGGTGCAACTTGACTACAAGGAATTCATGTCACTGGGTCAAGCAATATCAATTCCTCGCTTTGGTTTATTTAAATTAATTCAGCATGCCTATTTTTTGGCTATGTGATTACATAGTTCTGCACATCAAAATACCAATGCTCCCAAGGTGACCAATACATTTAGATGCAATAAATAATAATACTAAATGCATTTATAAGCTGAGCTTAAAGCTAAACTTTGGCTACAATCTCTGAACCTTACCAGCAAACACATACAGTGGGGAATGGAAAGGGGTGTTGCAAAGTTTACAATATCCTCTATACTATCGGAGTAAAATTAATAAAAGCTTTTTTCATAAGGTTAAATCTTTATTGCATGCAAACTTTGCTTGAAGCTATGACTTTTCTTTAGAAAGTAAGCCAACAAAGGAATGTCTAAATTATAACTCACCCATGCAATGTTCCAGGGGGATGTCATTAGCTATTCGAATGTCATCCACAGCTATCTCTCCAGATTGGCCCCTTCCAACAATTCCTTCAATGACAACCTGCAAAAAAAAGATTAAGGATATAACTGGTCAATATTATTCTAAAGAAACAAAATACCAAAAAGAATAACCTTTAAAAGCCAGATACCCAATGCCACTATGATGTTTCCTAAAACCTCTAACATTTGCAGTCAATAGCTTGCTCCTTTTTCTCCAGTGAGAAGGGAATGATCATTAAGAGCACAAAACTTTCTTTAGACTTTCGTGCTTGAAAACAGGTCTTTTGTTTCTTAATCCGTATACCGCTTATTATCACCACTGAAGCCTGAAGAGGTCATATCCCCAGCAAATACTGGATAGTTTATCAGTCTACAAGCTTATGACTGCCCTTTCTGACCTGATTAATTTGCATAATCTGCATCCACATTATTAACAAACAAATATAGAGCATATATCTCAACTATAACACAACAACAACTTTATAAATATAATGCTCCTAAATTACTTATATAGTGAAAAGTATTGTTTATCATACTACCAGATATGTGTATATTATAGATGCATTCATTTTTAAATCATCAAATAGTCAGCATGGATTTACTTTAACCTAAGGTAAACTGGCAGGCAGCCATATATGTCCTGTACATTGTGGCTTAGGGTTAGTGTGTTGAATTTTGTGTTGCTTACAATTCCATGGGCTTTGCATTATCCATATATTTTATAATTAAAATGTTTTTCTTAGAATTAGTTCAATGAAGTCCTGCTGTTACAGGTGACCAAGAAATGCACAAAGACGTATGTTACATATCCACTTTGAGTTCCTCCGGTTAAGGTCTAAACAACTAGAATTAAAAATGCAATTTATTTCCTGCAGCAAGACATTTCCTCTCCTGATTTATACAGTTGCTTCAATAATCAATGCAATCATGTCTGTCATTAAAAGGGAACTGCACAAGAAAAATAGCAGCTTAGCTTTTCAATAGCCATTTGCAAGAATTTGCATCAATTCTGAACTGTGGCCTTTTCGTAAACAGTGACTGCTATAAAGCAGGAAGACAATTTAATTAAATGCCAAAATGGCTGTTTATGGATTTCTTTCCAGAATGGGTTTCACTAAAGGACTTTCTGTTTTTGTTTCCAAAAGATGCGGGAGTAAGTGAATCTAATACAGCGTCAATGAGATAGCGAGAAACGTTTATGTACAACAATACCCAAACATGAATACAAGAGGGTGATATCACATCTTATTCACACTGAAGAAATACTTTGAAAATACAAGTAAAACATATTCTTCGTGGAAATAGTTGGGTAAGTACAGTCTAATGACTCCATGTTTGACAAGTGATTAGCACCAAGATTTTTTTTGTTGCTTATGGATGCATTCATGTGTCACTTCAAGAACAATCTATGTCAAATCTCCCTACCTTAATATCACCCATTTCCATTAATTGCATTTCTATATTATTCATAAACCACTCTGATCGGCTTTACAGCCACACACATAAAATGATGCACATGAAATATACAGTAAGTAATATAAATAAAAATGCTGTAGGTTTTAATCCCAAAGCTTCCTATGCATGAGTCTGTTTTAACTCACAACAAAATATGACAACAAATTTCTACCTGCCGAACTAATCGCTGTTTTTTCTTTTTTTTTTTTTTTTTTTTTTTTCTGTAGAAAGGTTGGGATCTCTAATAGTTTTTCTTTTTACAGTAAGTAATATAAATAAAAATGCTGTAGGTTTTAATCCCAAAGCTTCCTATGCATGAGTCTGTTTTAACTCACAACAAAATATGACAACAACATTGTTGATCATGAACTGTTCAGTTTTTTTTTTTTTTTTTTTTTTTTTTTTTTTAACTGTAGAAAGGTTGGGATCTCTAATAGTTTTTCTTTTAGTTTTTCTTATCTGTGTTCCCCACTGTGGACTTTGACGCTCTCAGTATGTCTTGATGAAAACTGTCACAAACACGGTAATGGGGAACCTCAACATTTTAAAAATAGAGACGGTATCTTTGGTATGCCTGTTCAAGTAACATCTGTATAAGTGGAGATTTTCCATCAATTTGGAGAGATTGCATCCCACTTCCGGTTATATACAAGTTCAAAAGACATTGTGCCCAACAAATAACCTTTAGAGCTACAATATATCTGTGTATTTTCTAATAGATATCAACAAAGATGTCCTTAGCTGCAGGGAAGCTCACAAACCTTCAAGAAATCACTCTTAAAATGGAAAAATCATCTAATTATTCCTTCCTTTTAAAACTGTGGTTTGTCTGCTGCAATCTATGGAAAATCATTGACTGCTGGGAATGCTATGTATAGGCTTACACCTAAATTAGAACTATGGCCTTCCATTAAAAAAATATGTGCTGCTGCACTTAATTATAATTAACTTAATTAAATGAAAAAAGCCCGGGGGAGCTTTAGTGGGTGGTGCAGGAGGCGGGGAGGCTGGAGTTCTGAGTTAATGGTGTAAGATTCACACTTATGCTTTAGTTTAACAACTAGAAAAATACAAATATTTCATGATTTGTTTAGTCTAAATATGCATTGGTTGGTTATTAAGAAGGATGGCACTGTTGACCGAAATGTAAACGATTACATGACCACAAAGTCAGATTACATCAGTTAGGCTCAGTACAAAAATATTATTGATATATAACTGTAAATTAATAAAGAGAGAGAGAGAGAGTATAAATTCAAATATATTTGTGTACATTTTTTTGTATTTCTCTATGTGTAAAGGTTATATTGGTGAATCTGTGTACTTCAACAAATATGGAATTATCAATAGAAAATAAACATTTTAATAGAGTTTGCTAGGGGTTCCCTGAACTGTGGCTGATTAACCTCCCATAAGATGATTTCTGCATAGTTCTGAAGCCAACACTACTTGGCAGGGCCAGCTGAATTACTCTAATGAAGTTTTGGTGTTTTTTAGCCACCATTCTTTCCACTGATTTAAGTGGCTTTTTCCCACTGACAAAAAATGGTTTTCGTAGGGGTTCTCTGAGTCCTCGAACTTAACTTAAGGGTACCTCAAGAGTAAAAAGGTTGGAAGAGGCAACTTCAAAGCCTAAATATCACGTTGTGTTAGTACACATGTATAACTATTTTTTGCTTCCCACCAGAACATAATATGGATATAGATCTATAGACGTTATCAGTGAATAACTGGTTGACAAGAGGGCAAGTATATTCTTTGGGGAAGAAACTCAGATGCTTTGTGTCAACACACACAAAAATAAAAAGCTTGGCTTTGGTGACATATCGGGTATAACGCATGTACTTTTCAAAGGGTGCCTTTATTCCATTCATGCTGACTACTTGGGCTGGTGTTTGGTTCCTATTTGATTACAATCACAGTTGAAACATAGAGCTGATACCTGGATGTCTAAACTACAGGGAGTGAAGATTTTTTTTTTTTTCCGAGCGAGACAAGACTTCAAAATTCTGCCGAATACATCAAATGCCTAATGCCATCCACAAAGACCCAAATACTGCTATAGATCAGTGCTTTCTGAATAACAAGCAGCGTACCATTTAGTTGCTATAACAACACGAGAAACAGAATGAAAACAACTCTGCTTAACTGAAGTCTCCGATGGGAGCCATCCAGATTCTCCTGTAATATTAAAATAAACACTATAAATCCCCATAATACAAATCTCTTATTGCATATCTGCCAGAACTGTCCCTTTAATTCAAATCTCTTGGAAGTTGGATTCTCTCCTGTAGTCCACTGACAATTTATCAAGCTTATGATATATCCATATTGCAGGGTTTATTTAAGGTTTATTGTCATCAAGAATACATGACATTATCCAGGTGACACGTAGACTAATATTCATAATGGTGGGACAAGACACAGAAAAGGAAACATCTAAAAAATAAGATAAGTTTTTGTTTCCCTCCCTACATTATGATCCCTATATATCCATACCCATTCACAGTGAATTTGCACAGTAACAATAATAACAAATCGTGAACTCCTATATGTTTTAATCATTTTTTCAAAAGCCCATATTCATCCAGATTTAGATTTGGGGAGAAGGACTGGAAGCTTTTCCAGAATTTGATTACAGTCTGTGTCCCCGTTTTTAAAAAAGTACCCCTCCCAGACCCAGTGACATACTTTAGGGGCCTTTTATGCGGTGTGCATTACATTTCCACAATTGTGTATGATTGTGTATGTGTATGAATGGGAGCACCTTGAAAATGCACTAAAAATGCTATACATGTTTAAAGAGTGCATTATTTAAAAAAAAATGTAAAAAGGTAAGAAAGCAGATATAAAATATATCCTTATATATGAGACTATATTCCTAACTTGTAGAAACATGTCTAGGTTCCTGCATCCCTTGCACTTTCAGGCATCTACAACAGCCAGGAGTTGCAGATTTTGATTTCATATGGAGCTCTGCCTACTGGATGAATCTGGTATTACAGTACAGTCTTCTCGTGCAAAGGTAAAGAGAAAGGATACTGTTTTATCTCTATCCTGTAACAACTCAAAAATCCTCCCACTGTTTGTGGATTAGAGGATTAAGTAGATAATCAAGTAAAGCACTACTACAGGAACTTCTGGGTAACATATTTCTTAAATGCCAATAAATGTTGTTGGTTAACTCTTGATGTTTGTCCTAAATGAAACTCTGAATTCTACAAAGCTTTTTGAAAGTCAATGTTACAGATATGTATAATGTTTAAAATTATCATATTTAATGGATGTTTAACTTACTTTCTGCTATATAAAACAGAAGCAGTCAAGATAATGTCTCTCCAGAGGGTAGAACTATGTTTTGTAAAGAAAATGTCTTAATAGCTGAAATACTTTGATCTGATTGCCTTGTACATATTTGTAGTACATTAAGATAAGTAAACCATTTTTTCTGCTCTACTAGAATAATGGCCTGTAATCCAAACCCAGTGACAGAAAGAGACCATTATACTTCTTTCTGCCCACGTTTCATTAATTACATCTAGTTTAGTATGGGTCACAGTTTGCATACCTGGTAATCTCCCTCATCACTTTGTAAGAGGATTTGGCCATCTTTCCATTCACCGCCTGGCTCTTCTCTTATTTTCCACAGCAGCTTGGTTCCTTGGCTAGATCTTTTCAGCACTTGCAACATTCCACCACTGGTTCCTGAAGCACGATAGCGAAACACCAAGCAGAGGACACACCTGGGCTGGTGCAATTTGGGGCTTATCAAACGTGCATGTTGTCCCTCTCTTCTTCCACTACTGGGCAGGCGTAAATAGTTTTTGCTGCTCACTAAAAGAAAATAAAGACAAAAGGCAGGTTAGTTTTTCATTAGCTTTACTTTCAATACATAGTCCAGAAAATTCAATTAGATTTACTTACTAGTATATAAAGCATAAAAACATTTGAAAGAAAAATTGTGCAATACAAAAGTTTTAGGCAAATTAAAGTGGAGAAACAAAAAAAAAAAAATAAATCTCCTTATATTAGCAAGAAAGTACAGCGGTCTTTGTTTGGAACTGATTGCAGATATATAGTACTGGCAAGATAGCACTTACATTACGAAACAGTAAGTCAGTGTTTTACTATGAAGACTTCACTATAAAAAACCAAGTCCAACCAAGTTTACTATCTGTTTAGTCGCTTTAAGACACTGAGACACATCAAATAGTGATCATATGTACAGATAATACTGAGCTATCATAACCTCACATGCATTAACAGTTATTACTGGTGGAATGTGTGATGTAGTTTGCAGAATTACCAAACTTCATAATCTCAGTGTAGTTTTTGCAAATTAAAATGGTTTGATTAAAAATTTGCTCATGTGCACCCACCATGGTGGGGGTTATGTTAGCACAACAGGGTTTATATGTTAGATGGGGACTTTACTGTAAAGGGAAAAAATATATATATATATACTAGTTTAGTGTAATAGATATCAATGGTATTGGATCGACCCTGAGTATGAGCCTGATTTATTAAAGCTCTCCAAGGCTAGAGAGAATACACTTTCATCAGAGAAGCTGGGTAATCCAGCAAACCTAGAATGGATGTTTTCAAGGGTATTTGCTATTTTCTAGCAAATATTTTGATTCCTAGGCAGATCCATTCCAGGTTTGCTGGATCACCCAGCTTCACTGATGAAAGTGTATCCTCTCCAGCCTTGGAGAGCTTTCATAAAGCAGGCCCTATGTGTCAATGTGTGCCAGTCAATGCAATTTGTTGAAGAATACAGATACCCCTTCTGTCCTTCATTGTCAGATGTGACCGCTATAGGAATTCTTGGTCCAAGCATGAAAAGCATTACCAGGGTCTGTAACAAATCTTTCTTTACATGCACAGTTTTGATGCATGAGAGAAGCTTCTGTAAGCAGTCAAAAACACTGTGTGCTTTCTTTTCTGTGATAGCCTACACTCAATGTTACTATCATGGGTGCGGGGTACAAAGAAAACTACAAAGAATGACAAGAAATTCTCTTTTCAGGGAATTCCAGTACTGTAACTCTTTCATTGCTCAATTTTTAAAATTATTTATTAAATACAATGTTGAACATATAGCATAGCTTTTAGATATTTTTAATATATTTGTATAACATTGTGTTGTATTTTATGAAAGTTTTAGAACTATGTGTACATACCTCACACAATATTTGTGTTTATTGCATGGTAATGCCAGTCTATTTGTGAGCGTACTGAACTGTAATATTTTAAGGTGGGTCTGTGCTTACTATGATCTTTGAATTCTACCCCCAGAACGGGTATATGCATCTTCCCAAGCTTCAGTTTTCCCAGGGAAGCAAAGTGACATACCCGCTAAATGTGGGGGAACATTTGACTTACTCTTGTTCTTCCCGCTTGACAACAGGCTGATTGGCAATAGGCTGCTCAGGCTCATGTTAGTGGGGAGCGAGCACTCCAAAAATAGAATGCACTATTTAAAATAGAGTGTTTTCCTTATAAATAGATGCAAAGCTATTGGTCAATGCAGATAAATATAAACCCACGGTCAAATTAAAGAAAAATATAGTTTACATTTATTCTGCATCATGGCAGAAAACTGACTTGGCATAGAATTGAGTGGTGGTGTCTCACAGATAACCATAAATTCTGCATTTCCTTAAATATACAACGGAGCAATGATTTCATTAGTTAGACTTAATAAGTGTCGGCATCTAACAGCTCTAGACGCATTATGCACAGGAGTTTATGCAGCTAACAGCATAACACTTGATTTTTTCATAGAATTGACAAACGTATTCAGTGGACTCTGGCGGTTCTGCCTGCAGGCAATGTCATGTGCATATCATTTACCCTGAAGCCTTCTGGCATTTCACATTTTATAACAACCTACAAACTGACATATATATACCACTTTAGTTTTCCTACATCTTCCATTGCATATTTTTATATTTTTAATAAAGGCTGTGCTGATGAGTTCCATATACCTATAATAAATGGAAAGAAAAGTTACCAGCCTTTCAGATTGTCAGAGGGTTTACCTGCGGTGCTCTGCCATCAAACAGCTGCATAGCGTATGGCACATAAAAGGTTAACAAAATAACAGGCAATTATAATATCTCTGGGGAGAGGAAATGAAAAGCAAAATGCTGTATAGGTTATAAAAATAGGCTCTTCCTTCATGCAGAAGGCTCATTATATTAATTAAACATTATTAGGCTGATGGAGATGGGCAGGCAGTGATTTCTATAGAGACTGTTGGTAAGTGTTCTCTGTGTTGCTGTGAGTACCTATTCGCTGTACAGGGGTCTCTTCCAAAATGGATTACTGACCCTTTTAGAACTGGTGGAATACTTCAAAAGAAACCTAACATGCCTAGAAAAATAAAACATCATTTTTTCTGTATACTTCTTCAAAGGCGTGGACATTTTTGATTTACTGCACTGACAATATTTTCTCGTTTGATTTAATCGCTATGATCTAGTCTTATGCTGTGGCATACATCACTTAAAGGGAACCTGTCTTGAAAAATATAGGAGCTATTTTTACTGACTTATTTCTGAAGGTATATGTTCCAGGATGTCGTTATCCTTGCTTTATTATTTAGTCACTACGGGAAGACGAGAATGCTCCAGAAAAAGCTTCTCCTGCCATTGGCAAATTTTCTTAAGTGTATAAATATAAAATAACATTGAAAGTATAATTTAATTATTTATTACATAGTTACATAGTCAGTTAGAGAGACATAAATCCATCAGATTCAACCACTAGGGAAATAAATATATCCCAGATAAAAACCCCATAGAAATAGTTGATCCAGAGGAAGGCAAAAAAACCTTATAAAGCAGAATTCCATTTGCTCCAACATGGAATTTTGTTTATTATTTATTATTATTATTATTATTATTATTAAAATTATTATTATATTTTATTTTTAAAATGTGTGAATTAATTTTAGTTTGTAGTAGCTGCTGAATGTACAAGCTAACAATTTTGGGTTTATTATTTAAGATATGATAGGGAGAAAAATTCAGAAGGACACAGAACTCCCCAAATGACAGTGAAATCTCAATGCTGAAGTCTCTATTATTAATAACCTTTGGGCTATTCCTATTTTATCTTTTATTGGTGTGAAGGTTTATTTGATGGTCATAAATACAAATCATAATTAATTTTAGTTTAACTGGAACAAAATGAATTCTGTGTTATGTTTATATGGGTATGGCTGGCTTGTAATTGTCTTTATATTGTAAACTTTAATGTCATTGCATACTGGTTTCTTTAAAGACTGGTGTTAGAACTTTTACTCTGTACGGTACCAGGCAACAAATAAATTGTGAGCATTGCCTTATATAGATAACGCTACTTATAACAGTTCAAAAGTTTTGTTGCTATAGTACCATGTATTCATCAAGGCATTTTACGGATTATGCTGATGAGTTTATCCCTGTGGCAAATCCAGAAGGGATACTGATGAATAATATTACTTTAGAATTAATTATTGCCATTTATGCTTTGCAAAAATATTCTGAAGTACTGTAAAAGCGTGTACAGTGACATACTGTTCACTTGGTAAATGCTAAAGAGAATCATTATTTGTTTTATGTAATAAGTATATTTATATCTAAAATGTGTACCAATTTGGGAGTGGGTCATGAGGGATCATAATATATTTGGAGAACAAATATTATTTATATGCAGATCTAATGCTATTCATCAGCAGATGGCCCACATGTATTTTACATATCCACCAGTCTTAGAATGACCAGTTCTATTTGACTTTGCACTTACCAGGAAGAGAGCTTGAATGTCCCATCCATGGACTATTAGGATGGAAAGACCAAGTAAAATCTGCATCAATATCATGCGTCCAGCTGCACACATCTTCTGAATGGTCAAAATTGCAATTAAATCCTGATGGGACCTGGCAATCTACAAGGTAAGAAAACACAGAAAAAGGGGTTTTAATGATCGTTTTGTATAATTGTTTCTTTTTTTATCTACTGTAAATTGCTAAAACTGTATGAAGTATAAAAATCCCTGCCTTCTTGGATCCTTTTAGCTGGCTCACATCTTGATAGACCATAGCCCACCTTATCCCACCAACAAAACAAAGACAGTGAATCTTGGGGCACACACAATCAGACTGAATCTTTCATATTAAATTCAAAATAATGCCTTCTTGGAGAATATGAGATTCACCTATAGACAATGCTACCTGCCTGGTTTTTGGTAGGAATTGGTTGGATCATGTGTTGCTAGTCTTTATATGCTCAAGCAAATTACAGCACAAGTTTCAAAGACAGGATAGCAAATTAAGATAATGTATTAAAGCTGAATGGACATTGCTGTAACCTTTCTTATTCTGCATAAAATTGCTGTTGTCCATTCCTTGAAAAGTTCATCAGACTGTCCAGCTCAAACACTATACTTTGTACTTTGGCCTGATTTGGTAACGCTTTCTATGAGTGGAGAAGATAGGCTAATATGGGTAAACCTGGGTAACTCAGCAAGTCTGGAATAGATTTCTTAAATAATTTGCCATGTTTTCAATCCTGGACGTGATTCATTCCAGGGTTGCTGAATCACCAAGGTTCATCCACATAAGTCTATCGTCTCCGGACTTTTAAAGCTTTGATAAATCAGGCCCTTTATGTCTGTTCACTACATAGATAATGCAAATAAACGTAAATAAACTAAATACATCTGTATAATAGCTAGTACATGTTCATAACTGCTTAGGTTTCAAAAATGATATTTCAATGTAAAAACTGCAGTAATCAAAGTTTTTTTGTTGTTGAATACAAAGGGATAATCTTGTTTAGTGACATAATTACCTTCAGTACCTGTGGATTCGCTTGCCTCCTCTTCTGGTAATGCTAGCGTTGTAGTTCCCTCTGTTTTGATAGTAGGCTTTACTGTCTCTGAGGTAGGTTTGGTTTCTGCCAAAAGTGAAATATGAGTTGTGAAAAGTAATGCTTTAAGCATATTATCAGGTTACCAACATTTACCAATGATATTACTAATGTAAACTCAATGACATCTCATTTGTTCAATCCTTACTGAACCTGAGGAGTACATTTCCAACAAATGGACCCCATTAGCATTAGTAAATACCATTTTTGACATAAATGGCCCTAACTTGCTTTATTCTGTATTTATGTGACAACAACTGCTGCTCATACTTGCCCACTTATCCATTTGTTTCACTAAAGACATCAAAGCCTCCTACTGAAGCCATGTCTAATATAACACCCGTTACATAACAGGGTTTGAAGTCTGCTAAAGTTACTAATGAGAGCTTGTGTTCATATTAACTTTGTGGTTGAAAAGACTGTTTGCCATTTTTAACAAAAAATACAGAGTAATAGTTATACATCAGTATAATCTCAGTACAATAAGCCAGAAAACAGCTTTAAAGTCAGATTCTGGAAACCTAACACTGCTGTTTTATGCACATTTCACGTAGGAGGGTAAAACATAGGGAAAGAAATATCACAGACAAGATTTACAAAGTCACATAATGACCAATCAGGTTTCATCCTTTATAGACTGGGAGGAAAAAAGGAAAATGAATGGTCATTGTTGTGTTTAAATGTATGTGCCTTGTTTTTTCTTAACAAGCAGGTTGAACCAAGGTGTGAGCTGAAGGAGTTAACCAATGTTCTCACTGGACTATTACATCCATGTGTTCTACAATGAGAAACCAACTTAAATGAAAGCTGAGCTTTGAGTGGAACAAAACCTGCCAAAATCTGTGATGTGAGGATAATTTGCTTTAACGAAATAGAAAAAAAAAATCTTTGATCCTTATTCCCTCTTTGGTAAGAAGTTTTGTTATAAACTAACGGTAGTTGTGAGTCTTTGTTCTAGTTTGCAGATCAGATGTTTGCCAATGGATTTGAAAAACTCAGCAATACTATAAAAGGTAATGTATTTATTCCACAGTTAGGATTAGCAGATGGCTCTCAATTTAATGCCAGGTTGCTGATTTTTAAAGCAGCAATATCTCTCCAGATGCCTATATTACTTTAACTCTAACTATGTCTGTGTCATGCCCTAAGCATTTTCTCTACTATTATAAATATCCTCTGCCATCGTCACTACAACTAAAAGAGAGACAAAGAAGAGAGAATCGGTGAAACAGAGATGAAGAAAGATCAGTTTTAATGGCCTGAAATTACATTCCACATATATCCCAGATAAAGGATTGTGCTTTAAGAAAAAAGAAAGATGTCATTTGAACAGGCAAGAAATTATCTTTATATACACACTATCCCTACTGCCTCCTACTTCAAACACAGCCCTAAGGAATTGTTGGACAGTGTGCATCTAAAAGGAATTTTTGTTCCGTTGGTGAGATGGCTGGAAAGTACTGAACAGCATAATAAAATATTAGACCAGTGTGCACCTCTAGAGTCTAAAATGACTCATATGGGAAAACTCAAACAACACTATCAGGTTTACGGATCTGTTTCTTATAATCCCCAAAATGAGGTCTTCCGTCCTCTTTACCCCTTTGGCATATCTTATGTCTTTACCTAGGGAATTTAAAAAAATGCTCATAAACATTCCATACCAATATTATGTGATGGCAAATAAATATAATGTCTACCCTAGCAAGAAAAAAAATATGTATTATGTTTTTATAAAATGTAAATGATGGTTTACCATTTCTCATCTATGTACTGTTTCCAGGTTATAATGGTGTGTAAACATAAGAAAACAATGGAATGCCACCTGGTCACACTCCAACTGAGGAATATATAGTTCCTTTCCTGTTACAACTGGCCAGGCGATGAAAAAACAATCTCAGAATTGTTGGCTGTAAATAACTGCTAAAAGAAAATGGAAATGCCATAAATATGTCAAGAATCCTAAAGTCTATTTCAAAGGGAAAAATATGCATTATGAAAATGGCATTTTTGATCCCATGAAAAAACCTGCTATAGCTGTTGATCTGCCAACAATTCATTTTTATGGGCATATCATTTTTGTTGACCAAATGGTGTTAGCCTGGCCTGGTTATGTTTTCCTAAACTACAGTGAGTGAGTTCTTCTCACTATTTCCATGTGAAAAACATAGAATCAAATTGTTCTATAGTTCAAAATAAGAATTTGAAAGGCTATTAAAGGTCCTTAAGATATCATAGGAATTATACATGGGACATGAAACAATTTTACAATTCTGACATAATCAACAGTATTTTTTGAAACTACTAAACAGACATAGCAAAAGACTTCCAATGGTTTGTTTACCAGACCAAAACATGTTCATTGAATGAGCATATTTTTGCATGTAATATATATATATACAAGTGTATATATATATATTTACATATTATCCCTCATCAGCTGTTCTGCTTTCATGATACTTGCAGTCAGATATCCATATCGCAGTCACACAAAGAAATATACACATAAAGACCAGTAGAGCTTATTCTTAAATCCCTGTGCTGTAATGCAACCCTGTTACACCACAAGCTTTTCTTTTATGTTTATCATATATTGCAGAATAAAAGGGAAAAGTATACCCAGAATAACCAATTAGTAGCAGTTAAGTGCTTTTGTTCCAATGCACCACTTGCAAATATCTGGCAAGCTAATACATTTGTAGTCATCCTGTTGCTCTCATTATCTGCTTTTTATAACTATGAAAGCTAGCTAATACAAAGCAGAGCTATACTGTCATTCTGGAAATATTGCACCTTAATATACACAAGCAATTCCACAAGTGTGCAGGAAGAAATATAATTAAATATCCCCACAAATAAACATTTTTAATTAATAGACCATTCAAGGTCATGTACGTTAGTTAACATATAACATACAGTAAGTCCTGAAAGCAAATGTAATGAAAATGCAAATAAATACATTTGCTCAATTTAAACTATTCATAGTTCTTGTTTTCATTGTATAGGCTGTATAGACTTGTAGCACAATATGCAGAAGAACAATAAAGTGACCCTATTACCTTTCTCACTTAGAGAAAAGTAACAAGTTCTTGTTACACCCCATCCACTTCGCTAATAGTGGAGTACACAGAATAGTGGAGTATACAGAAGAATCGTGGAGTACACAGAATAGTAGAGTGCACAGAATAGTAGAGTGCACAGAATAGTGGAGTGCACAGAATAGTAGAGTGCACAGAATAGTAGAGTGCACAGAATAGTGCACAGAATAGTAGAGTGCACAGAATAGTGGAGTACACAGAATAGTGGAATGCACAGAATAGTAGAGTATACAGAAGAATCATGGAGTGCACAGAATAGTGGAGTGCACAGAAGAATACTCTGCAAGTTCTGTGCTGGTCTGTGTCAGAACTTACAAAGGTAAGGCATTTTCCCTGTTCCGACATGACAGTGCCCATGGCCATGTTCACTGGCCAGACAGGCATGTATAGTGTAGGTTCAAGAGAAGGTCTCATGCTCCCTCATACCAAAGATTCCTAGGTATTTGCTCCAACTATAGAGTTAGGCAGAGAGGGGGAAAAGAGAATGTATTTTTGTATATGCAATCAGTGTATTACGGTGCATCTGTTTTTGAATGATCCATTAATATGAGCAAACACTGGACAAATCTGATGTCATTATCTTTTAAAAATAATGTCATTATTCTTTAGGACTAAAAAACCTTGGTTTTGTAAAAGGTGAGCAACATCAAGGGTGCCAAACAACTCAAATTCTGACCTATGTTCACAGTCAAGAAAATAATTTTTAGTCAACCCAAATTGTACACAGATTTACATAACACCAAAGAATTATAATTTATTTTTAGAAAGAATGATGTCTGGTGCTGAATTTCATATGCACGGTGGGAGTACAGTGAGTACTGCACGACATACTTAGAGCATGAGGTGGTTGGTGTGAATGGGAACCGGCCAAGAATAGTTGCTAATTAACAAGCGGAAGGTGGTAAAGGCATTTCCTTTTCCAAAGAACCACATTTAGCTTTATAAATAACTCCTGTGAAAGGAAGCCTGCCAGTCACACGCCTAAAGGCCTCATAATCACAGATCAGAAATAAAATCAGGCAGACAACATCAGAGTGGAACTACTATGTAAGTGGCTACATGGCCTACATGGCTGTAGAGTTCTAAGATAAAAGGATGGCAAAGCCACATACAACTAAGTTGTGGTTCCACTGCCCAGAGTACCTCTGACATAATATTGTCTGATACATAAACATAATAAAGGTAATAAATAAAAAGCATGGTATCCATGAAAATGTTATTTTGCTATCAGATTTATTATCTTTATAAAAATAATGAAAAACCAGTAATGGAGACCAACCTAAAGGAATTTTCCTGTGTTATGTTTTTCAGACTTCCCTTTCAGAAGTATTTCCTTTTGTCTAGCCTGGATCCTTTTTAATAACTACTTGTTACGCCTATAATAACTTCCTCACATCATCGTAATACCCCTATTACAGGCAATTATGCTTCAATACTGAAAACACTGGAATGGCAGGGGCCCCGTGCAGAAAACCAAGTGGGCATCTAATTAGGTTATTTATCACACTAACGTGCAGGAAAATAACACACAGAGGAAAATTTGGGGGAGTTAAAGAGCAATGTTTAATCAATATTAAGAAAGCAAAAAAAAAATTGTGAAGGCCACACACAGTGAGACATTTTTATCCAATGATGGGATAAGATAGATCATCTATCAAGCAAGAAAAAAGACTATAATAGCATGGTAAAGCATATCTAAACAAGCCGGGTTGAAATGTTCGGCCTCCTCTTGCCATGTCCTATCAGTCCTATTATTTCTAAATCTACCTTCTGCTGTTTTTTGACATGCACAAAAGTCAAGCATGTGCAGATCAGGTAAACAAGTGATCTTGCTAAAGTCACATAATTTGTATTAAATATAAGTTAAAAATATCAACCTCAACTTTTTGGGTAATGACACTGCATGAAACGTAGATGAATCTTTATCTAAATCCATCATAATAACCCTATCAAAAAATAATTTCTGCTTCCAGAAAATGCTTTACTAAAAATATAAAGCAGTGTTATTTTACAGCAAGCCCTACTGATATGTGTATTTCATTGAATTTTGATTGGGAAAAGGTCAGTATTTCTGTTCATGAAGTTTTCTAAGACCAACATTAACAGAGACCTTGAGGTTAATATACTGAAATGACACTGGAATAGGAAAGGCTCTATAAGTAAAAATGTGCTAATATAAATGGTATGCTCATAACCTAGAGGAAAGTGACAAATGAAACCAGTGCTCTGGGTGGTATATTGTGACTGCAATTTTTTTGGCCAGTAGTTTTACCTTTCAATATTTCTAACCATACACAGAAAAAAACAATCCACGTACAGCTGATTGGTGTGTGACGACAGAATTGTCTGCGTTTCTACTTATTTCATTGCGGCACAGAACATTTGAGTGAGATAATGGAAAAGAAATGATCAGACTCTGCAGTGAACAAAATAGAAAGTGAACGGAGGAGAAAGCCCTCCTTCTGAGCACAGACTAGCAAAAAGAAACTTCAGATTGAGACGCCCAGCAGTATAATAATTGAAAGCAGACACTGGGAACTTCAAAAAAAGATCCATAGCAGATGCAGGGCATGACTCAAAGAGAGGAACAGATCAGAGGGAAGCTGGACCTAGAGAATAAGTCATAGGTGTTCAGTATTCTTGAACGGCTGCCATTTTTCACTGTTGTCTGGGCAGTTATTTTCAGTCAGCTATGTAACCTCAGAATAGATTTACGGTACATTTATCTGTGTATATACCCCAAATGAAACAGAGAACATCACCATCCTAAAAGTGTCCAAAGGTTTCATTTGGGCAGGTAGTCTATCCTGTGCCATCCTGGTTGGCATAGCCTGCCTAACTGATCTTTATAAGCATCAGCCAGTTGGGATGCTCAGAACTTGCCATGCATGACAATATTTGGGAATAACAATGTATGACTGAATGAACAAGCCCCAAAGTATTGGAACAAGATTTTTCAATATTGTCTATTAGCAAAATATAAAAACCCAAGGACAAGGCAGTTCAAATCAAGTTAAAATAGCAAACTAATGTGGAGATTAACACTGAACTCAGTTTAAACTACATTTTCATAAGCCAGCCATTTGCTAATGCATTCCTAATAAATGCCAAAAGAAGCCATATAACTGACTTTTAAATGCTTGAGCTGCAGCTGCTAATTGTTAAGGTAATTCCATGTCATTGTATACATTATCTGGGGCAGTTATACATTTTCTTTAATAAAATACACTGACAAAAAGCACGATGAAGTTCCTTAGACACTGAATGGATTAAAGAAAGATACGGGTCATTTAGGGATGAGTGATTAGTATTTTGCTAACCAGTGCAATGTGGAATTTACAGTCTCCAGTGAAACATCAGACAGCAGCTCACTAGGGAGTTAAAAACCATGACCAAAAAGTCTCTTCCTTTAGTGACCCAAAGACATCTGATATATTCAACCTTTAGTCATCGAGAACCTCAGTCTAGAGTTGTCCAGCCATTAACCTCGGGCAGCTGTACTCTGATTTCTGAACCTGGCGGAAAAGGAAGGAACACTGAGGTGCCAGTTGTCAACTTCACTCACATAGTCCAAAGATCAAGACTGGCATGTAATGTCGAGGGAAGAGATTTGTTTTCAAATTTTTTTTAAGTAAGAATAAGGTGAGGACAGGCGGGATTAAGAAGTCAGCACTCGCATGTATCTGTATTCCATGGAATGAGGCGATTATATCACAGCTGCAAATAGCCAACCTTCATTTGCAACTCTGCACTTGAAATGATACTTATTCTGTTCCATGTAATATCAGTAAACATGTTGTTAATACCGGTTATAAACAATAATAAGCATTCAATGGCAGTGAATGTTCTATAGAAGGCTAATTTCTAACCACTTTAATTAGAGACAAAGAATTAGCCTGCCCTTATTATGATCACTGCCAGGGACAAAGAAATATAAAACATTTGCAAAGAGAAGGAGTGTTTTAAATACCATTGGGGGGACATTTCTTCAGTGTTGACACATTGATTACAATAATGGCCAAAATCACTTTTTTAAAACATGGCCTACAGACTGGGATCTATTTTCCAAAAACAGTTTCGTTGCCCCAAGCCTAGGGCAGAAGGATACAGGATATGGGCTCCACCAAGCAAAATTGTTTGTCATTGTTGACATGTGTGGGTAAATTACCCAGAAAAAATAGTTATTCATTACCCCATGTTTCTCTAAATTTCCTTCTTTAAAGAGGAACTAAACTGAAAGGTGCTAAAAAAAACAAAAAAAACACTGGCTTTCAATCCCGCAGGGCAGTCCAATCCATCTGGGGGTGTCTTGCTTTAGGTCCCACGTCATCCCGGCATCCGTCCCAGAGCCGGCACTCCAGGCGCCGCCATCTTCTCCTCTTCTTCCTGTTCTTCATCCTACGTCACCCAACCCAGGCGCGAGATCAGGTGACGTAGGATGGTAAAAAAAGCTTGCCGATCTCACTGGGCATGCATGGGATTGGCAAATTTTTCTCTTTGCGTGAAAAGGCTTCTTCTGCGCATGCCTGAGATGCTCGGGGATGCGCAGTAGGAGTACCCAAGAGCCTCCTGGGATGCGTGACGTAGGTATCCCGGGAGGCTTTGCGCTCCCATTCATTCTCGATCGCTTAGACGATCGAGAATCAGGGTGTTGCACATAAAAAAACAAACAACAGAATTTTTACCTTACATAAAAGGGTTGTCTTCCCTTTTATGTAAAGCGATATTTCTGAGTTTAGGTACGCTTTAAGCATTCATACACCAATCTTTTTTATCAATCAGATAAACCTTTAGACAATTTTACAACTGTGTGTATATAACTGGCCTATGAATAGTACTTAGAGATTAGTTCCTTGCTTCTTTCCTCTGTTTTTGCATCCTAATGATCTAGATTTCCTAACAAAGACTATAAATCCACCATCAATGTTATGACACAACAGAAAATACCTGGGAGTGAGTTATGTTCTTGCGGTGACCACTGAAGAGTTATATATTATAAGGACTACTATTCTCTGCTTCCTGAAAAGGCAGTCAGGGGAGATGTGTTTCCCAGATGTGCAGTAGGAAGGCTCTAGAGGCTGTCCCTGAAGCACATCTGGAAAGCAGATATTGGTTTTCAATGTTTCAATGGCAAACATTGTAGTAAGCCTATTTCAATATTCAATATCAAAAGAAGTACTCTGATTCATATTATTTTTTGGCTGGTCTTGCCAAGCCCAGGTATCTGGAATGGATGGTTGAAGTAAAGCTATTAAAATAAATCCTTTGTTTCACTTAGCAAGGAAAATTGCTCAGGGGTGAGCTGAATGATATTAACACATCTTAGAAATGAATATAGTTTCTATATAAAGACATGTTTGGATTGCATGTAAACCTCAAGGCTTTTCTTCTTTAGAAAATAGAGGGAATAGAAGGAAAACCAAATATATGATGAGGCATTAACGGCAATTACAAGAAAAAATACAATTTCCTGGTTTGGAAATAAATAACACAATGCTAAAAACAATAATACTGGTGTTATTATAATAACAAAGAAAATCATTACTAGCCTATATCAAACAGCTGATCTATCTTGACAGTTTAATAATAAGAATCCATGCAAAGCAACAAGCTACCTATTAAAACCCAAGGTAAAGAAAAGAGACGCACAATGATTTAAATGCAATGGAATAAGGAATATGTTGTATAAATGACTAATATATTAAAATCATACAGTAAATAGGGAAGACTAAGGAAAAAAAATGTTCTAAATATCGTGTTTATAAAAATAGAATTTGTCTTATCAGCTATAAATATATCTAAGCTACAAATATGCTGTTGTAAGAAGAGTTTGGCAGCCCTTAGGAATATTTTGGATTTCTGCATAAATGTCTCATCTGTCTTTTATCTAAGTTACATTATTAACCAGTCTTATGTAACTTGCAACACATAAAACATTTTATGACATCTTACATATAAAAATTATGTATTTTGGAATGGACAAGTTAGGGTCCTGCTCTCAGTCTCATTGAAATGCTGTGATATTATCGAAAGAAGATTGCTTGAGCAACACAGAAATGATACAGCTGAAACTATGAAATGAGAGTTTTGTTAACAAGCTAAATGCATTTTAACACCCTCCTAAAAGCTACATAGATTATCTGGATGAGGTCTTTGTCTAATAAGCAGCCTCCCCTAAATACCAAATAAAGGGGTTCATTTCGTTTTCCATTTTAAACCATTACTTTCTAAACCATGTACTTGTCCTGATTTGGTAATAAAAAATATGTTTTTTTTTTTCATTTATGATTAACAAAATCTTACCTGTTCTGTCACAACCCAATATTTCCATTCTCATGCCCATGCCAGCTGGAGACCATCTTTCTGGATAAACACGGACAAATTGTGCACCCACTGACTCAAATCTTCGGACTTCTGGGGTATCATAATGCATATTGCCTTCAAACAACTACAAAATAGAGGAGCAGACATGAAATGAATCTTAAAATATATGTCTAATCAAATTATTTCCATTATATATATATATACATACTTCAGAGAGAAGATTGTTGAAAGTGTTTGTTTTCTTAGTAAGATAAAATATTTTACATACCTTGGCCTGCTCTGTTTTTGGATCCTTGACAAACTCCCATTGATGTCCATTCAAGCTGTATCCGACTTTAAATTTCCTAACAAATGCTCTATTTTCAGTGGTAGTGTCTCCCCCACGAGCTCCTTGTATAATAATCCCTTTGACAGTTTTTAGGGCACCCAGATCCACTTGCAGCCATTCCATTCCTGCTTCTTCCGGGGTCATATGAGAGTACCAACCTGATCGACTGCTGACCAAGCGCGCTACACCAGGCTGCCACAGGTATTCCCTGGCAGAAGATGCTGAAATCTGGGAGTCTGAAATAAGGCCTGACATCATGCCCAACATATTAGAGCAAGGAGAATCTAAGAAATAATAAAAAAAAGGATGATTAGAGAGGAAAATGATCAATATTTAAACCCAATTATTAACAAAATTATCATATATATATATATATATATATATATATATATATATATATATATATATATATATATATACATACATACAAAGGGTTGATTAGGTTTTGACGTGAAATAATTATAAGAAAACAATACCTGTTATCTGGCAGCCATAAAGCTCCACTCTCATAGCAATTCCCATGTGCCATGTCTGAGGACGGAAGCGCACAAATCGAGTTAGCACTGGCTGAGGAATCTTGTTCAAAACCACTTCTGTTGGGTCATTGTTTCCGGGAAAAATCTACAAAGCATAAAAGAAAGAAGATTACAGACATGGGAAGAATATAACATATATACAATAGTTTCAATTACTATATAATTACATGTAGGAAATAAGTAAAATAAAACAAACCAAAAAAGAGATTAAGAAAGAAAAATGCAAGCATAAAGCTTGGTCACCCACACACATCATTAGGGTAATGTTCTCTATACATTCAAACATGCAGCTTCTTTGATGGTGCTCAGTAAATAGGGCTAATTATCCTGATATGGTTAATGATTTAGCCCATTCACAAGTACAATATTCCACGTAAACAATCTCAGTAAACTTCCAAGAAAGTAGAGTTTACTTGTTCCATGAGTTTAAAGTGATGAAGGAAAGATATGCAGTCCCCATACAAATGAGATGCAAAATGAGAGTCAAGTGACTTGATGGGAAAGACAGAGGAAAGAGTATGGGATTCCTGGCATTAATTAGAGTTAATAAGTTGAAAAGACTTCCTTTGCAGAAGCAGGGAAAATACCATAGCTTTGTGTTAGTGGGAAAGCGTCCTGTTTGCTGCTAAAATATCAATTTCAGCTATGCGGTATGTCTTTTACTGCATATGGTAAATGTTCGTCTACACTCAAAACAATGTCTTAATATTTTTTGGATTACTCTTTTCCTGTACAAGATTTGTTTATCTTGTGCAAGATTAAACAGTAAAATAATATGCATTGCATATTCTTTCCCCTTTCTGGATGACCATACATCAGGCTTTGCCAGCTTTGGAAAATTTCAAGAGGAACAAACTTGACAACCAAACAGGACCTTTAAAACACAGGAGCCCTTCCCAACATGATGTCAATAAGTAAATTCCTGGGCTGGGACAATTACGCTTTTTAAAGAAGAAAAAGTTAGAAAAGTGGGAAAAGTGAGTAGGGTTGGCATATAAATCTTCTGAAGATTAGCATGTATTTGCCAGATTTCTCCATTTAGCCGTGCTGAATTTTGCTTTTGGTAAAACTAACTGATGAGTTGGTTGTTGTTTTTTTTTTTAATCCTCAATGAATATACCAGGCAAATACACACATCAATCATGCTGTGCTATGTTGTCACAATGGCAGCTGATGGCACCTTTTTTGCCTGGACTATTGATTATGATATAACGATAGCCTCATCTTATGTTAATTCATCATAGTAGGTGGATATATAATGACTCCAGAGATGGATATCACACCTATGAAAGAGAATTGTGAAGCCCGGTTTTTGTAAGCATAGAGATGAAGGCAGAGAAGCAAATAAGATAAATGAACAGCACATTAAAGACTTAATTACACTTGTACTATTCAAATGTTGTGTCTACAAATTGCCTTCTCTTCTTTCCTCTTACATTTTTCATTGTGAAAAGCCTCAGAGCGATTTCTTCCAGATTCCTAATTTTGCTGCATACATCATTTTTTAATGCAGCTTGGCAGTCATTTTCCAGGTGAAAATCACAGGTGCTAGTCACCAATGAGCCAATGTTTCCTACATTCCCCCAAGCTATGCCCATTTGCACAGGCGCTCTTCCACATTCTTTGCACTGAAATCCCTGTGTCCTTCCTTCTTCCTGTCTTACTGAATAAAATACCACATTCACTCCCAAAGGGCCTATTGTTCTTTTACATTTCTAGCAACTGAAAACCCTGTGTATTACTGTTATTAAATTATAAAAAATAGCACTTTAGGGAAGAGAGCAAGGATGCCTAATGAGAATGTGTCACAGAAGAAAAATGTTTAAAGCCCAAAATCTGTAAGGTTTGAAATTGGATCCAAATAATGTACAGAAGTAGTTACCAGAATATGTGTTTCATGGGTCAATGTGCTAGGACACTGCACTGCATCTCATTTCCTAGCATCTCTGAATTCAGCCAATGGTAAGGGAAGTCTCACGTAATTATGTTCCCGAAGTAGGAATAACAAAAGACTGCACTATGATAATAATTTAAGTGGGGTGATAATTTATGCCATCAGTGCCATCCTCTGCAGGGTGCTGTGGAGATGCCTACCCAGGAGGCCTTGATGTTCTGTACTCAAAGGAAATGTATTGAATGCTGCATGATGTCAACTCAGAATACAGTGAAATTACCACAAGGGACAATACCAAGGAGAAGATGAATACTACTACTAGAGCTTTTTTTGTTGTTGTTTTACCTCCTTTGGCATAAACTAAAAAAAATTCCCAGTTAGGGTTTAAAGAAAACACATATACCCATTCAATAGAATAAATATCATTGCTGTATATAAAAATGTAAGCTGTCTTAATGCCATGCTGATCCAATAGTTTAAATATATTCTGAGCCTCCAGCCCACCATAGTTGTGAAACATTTCGGAACTTTGACTATACCCTGACTTTTATGTATGAAAACCTGTACTGAATGAGGGCTGGATGTGGAAAGACACACAACTCACAATGGTTATTTTATATTTCTTCAAGCAGCAATTTAACAACCATTAGCATTTCCAAAATCATTGGCTTTATTTGCCATTTTGCATTCAATTCAGCCAGTGTGTGAAATCAGCCAGTATTACAGGCTACCAATAATGATAACGTTAAAACACCATAAAATTCAAAATGAAATATAAAGCCTCAAATTCCCACTTCTTTATTTTACCTATGCTAAGGCCATCCAAACAAAGCACACTTGAAGGACACGGTAATGCCGGGTATTTAACGTGTGCCTCCTTCTGCCATCTGCGTATTTGAACTGCACCTGTAGGCCCTTTGTAGGATTAACTGCCCCCACCTTCCATAAATACATATAGGGAGTGGGTGAGGGAGAAAGTGCTTCAGAAGTCTGTGTACTAACAGGATTAGGATTTGAAGACTTCATCTGAGCGGAATTTAAGGATTGTAGTGGAAGAAAATTACAGAAAAGAAATGATTTCAGTTGGAAGGCTGAGAAAAAATAAGATGGGTATTTAACCAGCAAACCCACCTGCATGAACAAGCACTCAGTTCTAATTTATTACATAGTGTCATTTCAATGACGGAGCTAGCCGATTGTTCAGATTTTGTGTGTAGGCATGTGTGCTACTAAATCAAAGTCTGCACTGAATTATAAACAGGGATGAAAATCTGGAATAGTTTCTCATATCACTAGGTAATTTCACAAATTATCATCTTTAAGTCTGAATGCTTCACATAAATACCTGTGAAATCATCTTTATTATAATATGCATGAGGTCTGGTATATTTATTTAAATGTTTAGTACAATAGTCACATAGGCTTTTTTCAGATTCTCCAGATTTTGCAAATATGAAAAGTTTACTGTTAAGATTTAAATACAGTTCAAAGCTCGATTGAAGCTAAATACATTCAATGGGATTTAAAACAAAAGGTGTGCAAAGTCTTAACTAATAGGAAAATCAGGCTCCTAGGCAGCATGCTGCATATAAGGAATTGTTCTTCTCTTGTTCATTTGTTCCTTGTGTGGAAGCAGTGATCTCTCTGCAGATGTTCAAAGCCCTTTGATAAGGTATGCTAAATGATTGTTCCCCCAATGTTGTTAATCAATTCAACCAATGCTGATTTCAGAGCTAAAGATCTAAATCGATACAGGGTAGGTGTGCTGTAATCCTAACATACATCCTGTCCCAGGGTTACTGTAAATACAGTACAGGAAGTACAGGAAAGGAAATGTGTTATGTGCAGAATCAGCAGGTAAAATTAAGCAAAATATGCACGTAAAAAGTAGACTAATGCACTGGTCACCAACCTTTTCAGTCCCGTGGACCACTTAAGTCACCGGCTGAACCATGAACTGTACTGGGGACATGGTACGCGGCTGTGGCCAGTGCGTCCCCCCTAGTGGGGTCCTTCTCCTGACCCCGTTCGGGGGTGCACCGGCCAGAGCCGCGGACCCCCAACATTTTCTCACTGACCACCCGTTGGCAACCGCTGAACTAATGCATCCACCACATTTTGGTCAAGGACTTGTAAACTTAAACATACTATATTTGTGTTCTTAGGCTTATTGCACTTTAATTAAAAAAATAGCTATTTCTGTATCTGGATTGTTCCTAGTACCAAAATACCATTTAAAGTACATTAGAACACATTGATGAGATTACAAAGCACATACAAAAAAATATTCTCTACTTTCTATCTCAGGCTGCCACATGATATGTCATGAACATGGCTCACATCACACAAAAATATATCCTGTAGTGACCCTGTATTAAGAAAACATATCGGAAGTGATGTATTTGTCCTAAATTCTACAAGAATACGGGCACTTCTTCCTGCCAAAAAATATCCCCAGCAGCAGATAACCTGTTCTGTGGCTCCTCTCCTGCTATCTACATGTACAGCCTTGAGAACTCATTAGGCAGGCTTCCCCTCGCTATCCTTTTGTATTTAGTATGCTGTATTAGTGCTGTTGACAGCAGGAAGGGAATTCATGTCTGGTTTTTGCATTCTATATTAGGCATCTCTGCTTTGCCATTTTTCACACAAGCAAGAATGGTATTAGAGAGGTGTTTGTAGGTTATCTTTCTAATATGGCCCTGAACGGACATACCACTAGGAAATTTTATATATATATATATATATGCTTCTAGTACTCCAGTATTACAGAGCTTTTATCCCAGATTTGACGGGTATAATAGTCACAGAACAAGGCTCTACGCTTAATTACATTCTTCACTTCACTGCCTATTACAGCCTTTCCCAGCAGACCAATCAATATGTGTGCACTACTGTTTTTGTGAAGTGTGACTCTCAAAGAACTTCTCTATTAACACGTGCCAGGCACTTCCTATGTTACTTGTGTTACTTGTTAAACCATGCTTGGAAAGATGAGGCAATGGAAAGCTGTCAGACAGATGAACATATTAAGCAAAGGTCATTACTAAATAAGGAAGAAAAATTATGCAGGAAGGTAACTGAAAATCTTTAGTCTGGATCAGCCATGCGCAATGTTTGCATTTTGTGAAGGTTTATTTGACACTTCAATTAAGAAAAAAAGACAAGAAGAAAATACAGTCTGAAAATGGTCTAATTGGCTTTAAAATAAAACGGAGGGTCGAAAAATAAAGGAGATTGTATAATATGATAAAAAGGAGTACACAAGGAAGTAAGCCATGAGCAGCATAACTTTGTATTAGTGTTTGATGTTTGCTTTAGAATCTAACCTTTAGTTTTGTCTGTAGAGTGGATATGGGGGGCCATGAGGCCCTGATGCAGCCACTTTTAGGCGCACACTCTCTGACATGCCGATACTCCATGCAGTAACATGCACAAGCCGCTCGGAATCCCAAGAAGATTAGCCACTTCCTGACTACCCCCTCCCTACCCCAAGATTGTTAGGCAGCTGCTAGGAACAAGGGAAGAAATGCTATGCACCTTATTTCACGGTGCTAACGCATTCACTCCCATCAGAAAATGCAGTAGTAGTCTACAGTGTGTGCTCCTCAACTGAAAACACACTTTTTCAAGAGTTTAATAACATGTTGTTTTGAAATGCATTCATGAGCGGGCCCTAAATCCCTCCAAACAGCAGCAAAAACCTAATATAATAGTTAAGGAAAAGGCAGAGAACAGATGGCAGGTTATAATGCTAAAATCTCCATGCATTTAGGAGGGTTATAGAGGAGAAAAGGGAAGTCATAATGTAGAGATGTTACAAGTAACAACTTATCTGCAGCTCAATGCCATCAACATCTACCAGATTATAGCAAGATTTCATTAATGTCAATACTGAATTATTAAATGTTTGCATAAAGGATTGTGAACTTATACATCTATCAATTTGCTGGCACCTGAGGTCATAAATATTGGACAGATTTTCTATTTTTGATCTCCTTGGAGACATATTTGCACTTTTTTATTTCCCTCTGCTAGGAAAGTACATTTAGGCTCTGATTTCTTGTTCCAGCTGGCAAAGAGCCCACGCATCAGGCGTCAGGGAGTAATTCAGAGATGCCTTTAATGGCCTGACACATATATAGACTTGTATACATTTATTTAAACGGCAGTCTCTTTTGTGGCGCTGAGTCAAGATGCGGCAGATATGACAAATCTTCTTGGCAATCCAGCCTAGATCATGATACTGCAGAGCTCCGCCATGATGTTCCACTAAAAGGTGCCTTGCATTACATAATTCTTCTTTTTTGCTGATTCTTCTTTTTTAATATCTTTTTTAAGTTGGCAATGCTGTTTTTTTCTGACTCACAAAGAGTTAACAAATATTTCAAAGGAAGCAATATCTGCAAAAAGCAATCTACTTGTTTTTCATGCATACTTTGCAGTAAATGGTTATTGTAGAGCACTAATAAATAACGTTTTATTATAACACACAATGCACACAATTGTATTCTGCTGAATATAATCAACACAAGATTTAGAATAGCTTGCAGAGATATTTAAAATCTTCTGATAGACAAAGCTATGTATTAAAGTAGATCTAGCTGCAACTTTGAATGTTTGCATGCATGAATTCCATATATTTGTACAATATGCAATGGTTACAATATACAATAAAGCAAAGCTCTGCCTATTGTAACGGAAAGAGATTGTGCCTAGTCTGCCATCTGAGAGAATGGTATCATGCCATGGACATTCTCCTCTTTCATTGATTCCTTTGTCTTTAACATTGTAGGTATTCAGAAAGTTGGAGGCAGCTACAAGCCTGATTTAATAAAGCTCTCTGGTGATTCAGCAAACCTGGAATGGATCTGGTCCAAAGTTTGAAAACATTTGCTAACAAATAGCAAATTATTTTTAAGAAATACTTTCCAGGTTTGCTGGATCACCAAGCCTCACTGATGAAAGTGTATCCTCTCTAGCCAGTACACACAAAACATTTAACGTACATCACATTCACCAGGATGCTAGAAACTATAGCTATGTACTAATCAATGAGGTTTTAGCTTGTTCCTTTAACATACAGTTAAAAAAATCACATTTCAACTGACTGCTGTAGATAACATGTTCACATGACCTCAATCTTTCACTTTTCATCCCCAAATTAAATTAAAGAAATTTTAAGCAGTATAAAATATTCATAACAGTAAAAACTTGTAGTAAAGCCTGTGCCATGTTTAAAAAACACAGCCAAGCAATCAAATAATTGTTAGTGTAGTAGGATGTTAGCATGTTAAAATCATCTGCCGTGCATTGTGTGTCACGTGTGGAACAGGAAATGGGGTGTTGTGACCCTGATCCACTACCTCATTCCTCCTGAATGTTTGTATTCTACTGCTGGTACAAAAACAAGGGTTAACCATCCCATGGGATGACCCTGCACACACAGAACATACTACATTTCCTTCCAAAAGTTACAGATGGTAGTAGCAGACGGAAGACTCAATACATCTCTGCCAAGTGTGATTGCTGTAACAGATCCTATTTCCGTGACAGGCTTCATCACTTTTACTTTGTGCTGATCACCCTTGAATATAATATAGATCAATGATGGAGATCCTTAAATTGCAATATTTTCCCATGTTTATCAAAGCTGATCACATTCCACCATCTGTTCACTGCGTGATACATTTTCACTTTGAAGCTGCCGTTAGGAATTCTTTGACGAAAGAAGAAACAAAGCTAGAAGATTTCACAAACACACTTTATGCCTGGGTGGTATATAAGAGATAGTAGGGCTGAAAATTGGCCTTTTTACTTGAAAGTATATTTTAACCTTTTTTACTTTTATAAGGTGAGGTTGTGCTAACTTCAGTCAACTAATTACATGTAAGCAAAATTCTAAACTTCACTGCAAGTGATTAAACGAAACAAAACGAAAAGCCCTTTAGTAAATCAGCCACAATGAACAAGACAAGAATTTTATAATTGGGGGTGGAAGAGTCTTGTTTGATACTGATGATATTCAGTAATTTATTTTTCCTGTTCTCCTTTTATGCACCATTCTATTGTTTGCCCTTTCCAATAGTAGGGTACCTGGGGCAGGTGGACCAGTGACTGCAAGGCTTTTTCTTATATTTACCATTTTCCAAGTGTCATTGAGCCACCAAAAAAAGGATCAGTTGTGGCAAGAGAGAAATATATTCCAAGATTGTAAGCTCTTCTGGGTCTTCTCCTCCTCCTGTCTGTATCTTTCTGTCATTTGCAACCCCTATTTAATTTACAGCGCTGCATACTATGTTAACACTATATAAATCCAGTTTAATACTAATAAATAATATTAATAATACATGGGCATCATTGATAACCGCTCTCAAAAATGCTAATTTCATGACTAGCCACTGATAAATTATAGAGATAAAGAATTCTGGCTTTTGAGTGTTGCATTCCAACTTTTGCTTGTATAAGGGATGCAAATTCAAAGGAAATTTTACCTTATATTTACTTACGTTAGCCTATTGCCTAATAAAAATAGTGGAGACTCTACAATTGTGTTCTTCCAGGATGAAATCGTAGTCTACTAAGCGGAAAAAACTACTTAGCTGTCCTCTTAGTAGGACCGGATGACTATGTAACAGGCATAGAAATGTATTGTAATAAGATTCCCACGGATTGCATGAGACAATCCTGCTGTGTAAAATAACATGCCTACTTACCACACATAAGAGCATGCATGTTGGCTACGATTGTGATTTTTACAGATCTCCCGCTAGTAAAATTGCTTGCAGGAGTCTTGTTCTATGTTTTAGGGCTCACTAGTTCCTGAATAGTATCTTCATGTGGTCTCCTGATTGTTTTCACAGCACGTAGATAGAGAGATCATAAATTCTCCACAAATTCCACCCGAAGAAGAGACACCACTTTAAGAAAACATTTTGCCGGTGACTTACTGTCAGGAAGAGTACTGCCATTAAAACAGTTCTCCTTTGCTTGGCTGACAAGTGCCAGAACCCCTTGTAGTAGACCTGCCTGTTAGCCAGGGTTTTTTACTGCCAGAAAGATTGGTGACACACTGCACGACAAACAGTTTTATTTCAAGTCAATTGGAAACAGCTGCCCTAAATATCATTTCATAGAGGAATTCAAGTGTGATGAAACATAGCAATAAATGAGTCAGCAGCAGAAATCTGGTGGCCCACTAGACTGTCAGTTTTACACATCAAGTCTTTATTGGTTTAACAGAATGTTCACGTGGGTGGACAGACACAGCTGAGGTATACAAACCTCATGCCATTCAGCAAGCGATGTCCGCAGGGACCCAGTTACTTTCATGTGCTGTGCTCAGTCTGTCAGCATCACTGCACACAGTGGTAACATCTTACTGTCTTCACTTTATTTACCTCTAGAGGCTACACACATCTGATGTTTTGTGTTTTTTTACCACCACCCCCAACATAGCCAGTTTTAAAATTACATCTAAATTCTAACCCAAAACCTTATCCTGCACCACAGCACAGAACAGTGCATGTAAACTGGTTCATCATGTGTTATGGAAGGAGCAAACATAATCTAAACTTTGATCTGTGATGCGTTCATGTAGACACATTTTTTGGGCTTTCTAGTAGTAACTGGAAGCTGTGCATGAGTAGGAATGCAAATATTTTTCAATACAACATGGGTATGTGCACTGTTACCTAAACTTTTGTTCTTTACTGATGACAACTGAAAGCTAGGGGTTTGTATAAATAGTAGTGTTGTGTTATGTGAGATGCCATGTCATGGTCAGGACAATCCCACTCTCATTGAGTTTGTGAATGTTCGTGTTATATTACAGGAACTGTAACAATTGTATGTTCCGTTGTTCGATATTGTTTGTTATTAAGCACAGTCATGGAGGACCTGGACTATACGTACATTAGCATCATGTATTTTATTACAAATACAAATATTCAAGGGATGTGAGGTTGTGCTGAACCACTTCTGCTGATGCACAAAAAATTAATCTGCACAACTGGTACTCCATGAGGTGTGGCTTGAATTATTGAAGGTTTGAGTCAAGTAAGACTGCATTTTTACAATTTATCTTGGAGTACCTGCGGAGCTTTGTAACTGTCACCAATGGCTGATTCTATAATAAGAAGACCCCAAGTAATTAGAATCCCTCTTAAAGCTCCTCCCTGGTGCTAAGGAACAAATGGACTGGAATCAGCATTGCAAGGGTCCTGTACACATGCCCCCTCTATTGATATTAACATAGCATGTCAATAGAAAGCTTAAGGGGGACTTGCAATGTGGAGACTATGCCCGAAAAAAGTAGCCAAAGGACAAATGACTGGTCTCTGTGCAAGATTTTTTTCCCCAGCTGTAGGAACTTACCGTGACATTGTTTCACATGTCTTTGCATGTAAGTGGCCATAATCGAAGAGGCGGGACAGGGACACGAAAAATGTCTGTGCCCAATAAGATAATAAATGTAACCTAGTGATCCCAGGTCAATATTAGGAATGAATGTTGGTATGAAGAAAGATCTCTTTCTGAATTTCTATCTACTAAACTTAGCTTTATCTTTATGTTATGAACAAATCTTGCACAACCTTTTGTTCCAGTTACATCCTAATATACAGTGTTGTTGTTATCATCTTTCCTTTACAGGTATTATTCTAAAATACCTCTAAAACAATTAGCTGCTGAAATGTTGTCTCACCTTGTGGTTTTTGCCGTGACGAAACATCATCCAGTCTTCCCCGTTGGTGCTAACTTCTAGCTTGTATGATTTGACATAATAGGCAGTCTGTGTTTCTTTTGAGATAGCACCTTGGGTTGCCACAGCTGTCAGCAGAGTCAAGAAGCGGAGATCAATCTGTAGGTATATTAATGATAACAATATATTTAGTATTTTAGAGCTGCACACAGTTTTCTAGTGAAAGTCTGACAGCTTAACTCCCTGACGAGACCCATCCAAGCTGTTTGCTCTAACAACCGCTTCTTCCTACAGTGTGTAGCAATCATTGTTTAGAACCGTACGTGGCTTAGCTGTGCAGCATGGCAGTAGGTATTAGGCTTTGGGCAGTGTTATCTGAAAGTTGAACGAACGATAAACAAATGCTAACTTTAAGATACAAAGACTGACAGTGTGTACACTTTTCTAAACATACTGAATAATGGAACATTGGTGGGAGCAAACAGGACATTATTTACTGTCTCTAGTTCATTTTACATTGTTAGGTTTTGTAAAAGAACTATATGTCCTGGTAAGAAATTATATGTCCTGGTAAGTAATAAATACTACACATCAAGGCTTATGATCATTCCATCTGGAACGATCCAACTGAAAAAGTATTTATCCAGCTAGCATTGAACAAATCCTCAGTGTGATAACATGGATACTACATGGATATAATAAAAACATGCTTAATCAGCAGCTTGCCTGTTTTGTGATTTCCCCGACTGATGCCTTGGCAGCCAGCACTTGCTACTGCAATCATCATACATGATCAGGCGATTATTACTTTGTCCACAAATCTGCCAATTTCTACAAAAGATCAATGACCTGTTTGTGTAGCCCCCTCCATCCCTGCCATAGTCAACATAGCAGTAATCATTTCTATATGAATGACATTATTTACCTGTATTTAATAAATTGTAAAAAGAACACTTGCAAGTTGAATCAAACACTTGGGTAGGTAGACTTACATGGGTGATGGGCCACAATAAAAATCAAAGTATACCCACTACCTGTTGTTTTTCAGACATTAAAGCACTCTAGACAGAATTTAACCATTGCTTTCATGTCCATTTAAAGGTTCTATATGCAATACCCTGTTTAGGATCATGGCTCTTGTGATACTGTATCTGTAAAAACCAGAAGCAGTTAACATCTTCTGCATATAAATTTAAAAGGTTTATGGAGGTTTCCAGAGGTGTTGACGCTGATGATGTGATATAGAAGGCAGCCTATGCAGTCTTAAACTTTTTCTCAAAATGAAATGCAGTAACGCCTAAGACACTTTGCATTTTTGCTTGGTGGCTTCTTTTCCCTGCCAGATTACTAATGTGGAATAAATTATCTCAGTATTTGGCAGCTGGACGCAGCCCTGCTGAGACAATGTGCCTTCCCCTTGGAACCATAGGTGGGACTATGAAATGCCTTTACATTTATAGCTTGACCTTCATAGCATAAGAGGTGGAGGGGTTGGCAGATGGCAGCAGATATTACACCATAGGTTTTATATTCATTGATGAAAGTGTTAAATCCCTTCCCTGCTGCTATTCAGGAAACTGTCTTAGCTAAAGGTTACAATTCTACTCTCTGTATCAGTCACAGTAATGGCAGATACATACAAAATGTAACTATAATGATGTTGGAATTATTGACATCAGTCATCCTGAACACGCTTTTTGGATTGATTTCTTTGTCTATGATCATTTAACCATTTCCCTACTTTTTTAAAAAGAGATATTGTAAGCAGCAATAGATTATTAAAACAATGTTTAGATGACAAGTTGGCTATGGTGTGTTTTGTGATTTTGTGTACATATAGACTTAAAACCAGCTACGTACAGCTCAATTTTCACTGTATAAAAGGATACGGTTTGATTAACTGTATAGTACAACACAATAAAACTCAGTATGATGGGAGCATATCTTAAATATCATGTGCATTCTGAGATGATAGGTAACAGCTAACTTTAACAATGTTATTAATAAACAAAATACAATAAAAAAAGTTCCAGTATTGCAGGTGTGCCATTGTGTGTGTCTGCGTGCTTCTGTTTTGTAAAGTTGAATGTGTTATTATTTAGCTCACACTTCACACTGTACCATAGGCAGGCTCAGAAGCAGTTAGACTTTTCTCTTGTACACTAAATCTCAGTAATACTTGGCTCACATCCTAAGGGAGCTGACTGTTGACGGGGTGATTTAAAACGCTGCAGCCTGTTTCTGCAGAGGATCAATTCATTACGGCACTCCCACCAGCCTTAGCATTATGCCTCCTGACTAACAATTAATCCTGAGCATGGTGCAGTGAGATGCACTTAAGAGGGCTACCTTCCCGATACGTAGCAAAAGATTCCAAACTGCTGTCTTATAAGGCATTCAAATGAGCTTTTGACAGGAGCCATTTGTAATACATCAATATACCTGATTTAAACCAGTTCACTAGGCACTGCAGCATAAGCTTTTTTCCCCTCATCTATTGGCATCACTTCAGCAGCATTGCAGGTGTAAGATTCAGTCTCCTAACAGTAAATTATTATCTTCATTCACATACAGGATTGTGTCCTGGCTTACATCAGATGAATGCATTATGATGTCAAAATATAATAATAACATAATATCAAAAATCTGCAGTGTAAGGGAAAAAGCTTGTTGGGGAAAAGTAGAGGCCCCAAACCTGCAAGCATGCTAATGTCGTTCCAAGTCATATTCAAATATAGCCTTGATGTGGAATAAAATAAACTTGGGCAACGAATCTGACAAACATTTTGTTGAATCTAGAGGTTACTCTTATTATAATCTAGGGTTTGATGTGGTTTTCTAAATGGTATAGCCCAAATAACCAAGACTAAAAACAGCTTGGACTGTTGCAGTGTATTATCTTTACTGGCACACGTTGTAAAGCTGAACTCCCAATTAAGGAAAAATTAAAACCTAGAAGTGGAGGTAAATGTTCACTTTTGTCCAGGGGTGATATAAATGTTTAACTCACCCCCCCCCCCCCCCATTGCATTGCTCTTCTCCCTCCAAGATCTAAATGATGGTGGGCTATCAGCATCCTTCACCCTTAATGCAGGGCTTTGCCTGTTGTTCTATGGGACCATCTATTGCTATGCTAACAAATAATAACTATACGCTTCAAATACAAAAGTCAAGAACTTGGATGAATTTTCTGCTGATTTCTTTTTTAGGTTTTAGAAGAAAACACACTAGTTAATTTACCACCTTTGTTTTACTAAAACAATATGTTATACATAGTGTGTGTTCTAGTAGGGTGTATAAAATGTTTGTTGGTAAGTATTATACCTGGCATGTCATGGTTACTTTAACTTGTCAAAGAAAAAAGAGATTGACAGCTCACCTGCAGGTATTCCCTGTTGTTGTCCACATTGGGTGTCCAGCCATTGTCATCACTGTTAAGTCTTCCCTGCTGGGCTGTCCATCTTCCATCTGTATATGTTGAAGATGAAGTAATTTGCTCATTGGATATCCGCCTGGACTCCATCCCCAAGGGGACATTGCACTGAAATGCTGAACAAGACACAAAACCATATATTAAACACTAAATTGACTTCATTTTCAGACCTGCCTTCCATGATAATCAAGTTTTCAAATAGCAGGTGAACAATATTCTACAGACTTTCTCGAGAGCTTTAATGCGCTCAAATTAAATGTACATTTCTGGAGCATTCCGTGCAATTTGAGATTCTGCGTGAATCATCCCATTCATGAGCTTCCTAATTGTTATAGACAAGCTCTGCTATCTTGTCTCTTAACGGTGAATATCCGCAAGAGCGCAGCAAATTAGCGACAGCAAAACATGGCGTTATCACAAGAAAAATGCTGCTAATCTTCAGCAATTTAAGCCTTTAGCAGATTAACAGAAATACTAATTTCTTGGTGTTATTCACAGACTCCTGAGATGGGCACATTTGGGCCAGTTTCATAACTCTAAATTTAAACTGCATTGTATCTAGCTGAAATTTAATTCTTTTCTTCAGAGGCTACTCTGCATATTACAGTCAGACGTCTGTACTTGTGATTCCATCCCAGATGTGTCCATATTAAAGCTTTCTTGCTTTTAACTGGCACTAATGATATAAAAATGATAATTAATAATGTTGTACTGTTTCTCTAGCCGCATAAAGGAATGCTGTATTTTAACACTGGAGAAGTTTTTGCAGGCACTAAGGTGCTACAGAGACAATAAGCAGAATGCATAATAAGTGGAAAATGCAGGAACAGGCTAATTAAAAAAACATCAACATCAATGTATGATTGTGCTCAATTTCGCAACCTATAAACATTACAGTTGGCTTCCAAAAGATGTTCTTTAATTAAAGCCACTCTGCGGGAATTTTATTCCCAAGGTATTGTGGGAATCTGCGGGCAAATGAGGGAACCTCACAACTGCACATACCACGAATGTTATTTTCTCACTAAAAGCAACATGAACGAATAAATATACCATTCCAGAGGAAAGTTTTAATAATGAAGATCCATTATTTTGCCAGCAAAAAGAATAATATTAATGCAGTAGTTGTTGAGAAGACAAACATTTCAGACAATTATGCACGGAGGGGATACGAGTGACTGACATCGAACTTATTGTACTGCTGAATATGGGTACGGTTTCAATAACATTTGATTGAAACAAAACATGTAATGACATTCCAGGCTGGGGGACAGAACACTGGTTTAATATGACAGACATGGCAAAACTGTAGCAGCTCAGGTAATACAAAGTTTTTAAAAAAATGCAATGTAGTTGACAGACATACTGCTAGAGGAAAAGAAGATTTTCCAAGACCTGACAGCTAGACAAAAAACATTTATTAAACTCACTTTCTGGGACCTCCTGAGGGGCAAGGTAAAAGCGAGCTGAAAAGCCATCTTTAGCTACCGCCATGTCAGTGTGAAAGGTGAGGGAGAGTATGCCAGTTGAAGAGCGGATCTCGGAGGGGGTCTTCGTACCGCAATACCTGCCAATCAAGGGCCCCACTGCAGAGAGAAATAAGAGCATCGGTGTTATCAGTTGAGGGCATTAGAGGCTGTCACATTCTTCTGCGTTTTACTAATAGTACTCTGGTGCTTTCTTATCTTCTAATGGTATATGTGGAAGGCACCTGGCAATTCCAGTAACCTATTACAATACACCACAGTCAAAAAGGTAGTGATTTGAGTGCTTGGTGTCTTGAGGAGAGGTGAAAGGGTAAGAGGTAGAAAGGTTGATTTAATGGAAATACTAGGGGGAAAATCATGGTTGCCGTGCGGATGATAATAGTAGAGAAGCACTGAAGTAATAGCTAATATATTTACGTCAACTGCATGCTGTTAAGGTGCTACAACTTTTGTTATATAAGGAACCAATATACTGGATTCCATTATTAGTGTTCAAACACATGTATGTATTATACAATATAAAATGACAGCTAGATAGATAGATGGATTAATAGATAGATAGATTTATTGTATACATTTAGGAATTATGCTTTAGGAACTTGCACAAAGCTAAAACACCAACATAAGAATATTTATTTTACAAAATGGGACCATTGTGTTCAATCTAATGAGTCCAATGAGATTTGAAAATTACATGTAATTGGCTAAATGTGATTGAAGCATTTAGTCTTCTTGTTAATATCTTTGCATTTCATACCATTTGGAATGCCATCCCAGATGTCCAACCAATCATATTTGCAGTCGCCTTCCCCAACTTGGAGAGGGTCATACTCAAGATCAAAGGTCAAAAACTGCAGGATGATCTCCATTTTCGGTTTGGCCAAAATAGTGAATACACAGTCAAGGTTGTGTGGATATTTGTCTGGATAGCCAGGAGATTCAATGGTGCCATTAGTGTTGGTGAAGTTTCTTGAACAATCTTCGGAGCCTACAATAACACAATCAGGAAATAAAGACACAATGCTAAATGACCTCAAGAAATCAATGCACAGTGCAAATATTAATGTAGTTATGGGAGTAACATGTATATAATGGAAATGACTCAACTTGGGAATAGCAGTTTTAATGAACAAATGCTATACATTTAATTGAATAGGTCCATGTTATGTGAAATGCTATTTGCTAAAAATCCTAGCAGACATTTCACTTTTTAAAAAAAAAAAATACCAATTAAAATTTACATTAAGTGACATCAATGAAGTCATATCAGCAAAGAAAAAACTTTAATAAAAGGACTTTAACATATTCTCACAAATATAATTCAGTTTTTTTTTTTAAAAAAGTAATATTTAAAAATCTCATCTCTGGAGATCACTTGCAAAATTATTTTCAAAAGGTTACAAACATAAAAAGTAAGGGTGGTTGCAGCTATGGCTCTTCAGTTTCTGAGGATTAAAGACTTCTTTCTGCTCATCAGTAGACCAAAGGCTATTAATTCTCTATTAGCACCAACTTCAACAATGGCACTCATTGTACTGGACGAGCAAAGGGTCCTGCTGTGTTCTGTATCTTTGAGGTGCTTTAAGGGAATGATGCAGAGACTGAAGAAGAGGGCAGGCATGCAATTCACGTTTAAGCTAAGATATGTGGCAAAGATGAAGAAATCTACAATACACAATCAGTATCCTATTCAACAGCTTTTAGCAGTCTCCCTGCAATGGCAGTGTCATTCAAATCAGCACTGATTACATTTTCACCAAACGTATACAGAACAGTATTTTAAATATGAATTTTTAAATACAGAATTAAACATAAAGGAATATTTGGTTTATGCAGCCTTCCAGAAAAACAACATTTAATTACTGAGCAATGAATGCAAATATTAAGAAAACTTTCATAGTTTAATGAGAGCTCCTCTTAGGAATTCTGTGTAAGACAATCTTGGTTATTATACACAGTAGAGCTGTTTGGGGCTGGGGCAGAGTAAAGGGAAACTTCCTTCTGTATTTCCATAGATGTTTTTGTTCAGGGTGGCATGTAGGGAGGCATCAACTGCTGCCCTGTACAGTTTGGCTGTGAAGAATGGTTGACCTTGCATGCTTGCTTTAATGGGACTTTTCAAGGAATTTAAAAAATGGAAAGAAGAGGCTCAGGCACAGTTATAACTATGCATAGTTATGTGTGATGCACCCTATGCAATGTTGATAACTAACATCAAGTTGTTTGCAATAAATAGAAACATCAGTAAGGAAAAGTCTCTGTTTGCCATGGGTAGAGTTGGAGATTGGTGGAGCACCAAAAATTAGTTCTTGTTTTTGCAATACAACGTTTTTACAATGTGCATGAATAACTCCATACAGTGATATTTGTCCCTTTACAGACATGTTTCACTGTTCCAGGCGTAATATTTAAACTGCTTTACTTTAATGTGTTTCTACCTATAATTTGATGAGTATACAGACAGTATCATTGACGCTGCATTCTGTTTAAGCCAGGCTCACATTGCAGTAGGCTGAGAAAAACTTGGCTAATGCTGTTACGAATGTCAGAGTACGCTACCAGGATTTTATTTGGCCATTACAGAAGTCAGAGCAATAAACCAGATACTGCGGTAGAATCTGCTGCCACTATTCTGTTTCATAACACTGCATTCTAATAATTCAGAAAGGAGAAGAGTGATTGACAGCTGTGTATTATGGAAGATCTACCCTGACTGCTAAAAACTCAGACTAGCCTTTATATTCTATAACTTTATCCATCATTTGTGTGAAGATCTCCCCTTGTATAGGGAAATGAAACACATTCCGGCTGGATGCTTTGGTGGAAATGTGTGGACTTCTGTTTTCTTGACACCTGGGCCAACAAAACTCATTTACTGCACAATGAAAATGCTGCCAGGCAGCTTTCTTGAATATATTTATTCAGTGACCTTCAACCTTCAGCTTACTATTCAATTATCCCAAGATCTCGCTTGTCTTTTATATTATGTGCATAAATATTTCACTCCCATACACAGCATTGCTACAGACTGGGATGGTGCGCATATGCAGAACCTGATCTGAGATTCTGTTCACATGCACAAGCTGATACAGCATGCAGGACCCAAGACAAAAGCTAGATCAATGATACAGCACAAATCCTGATACCTTTGGAACCAGGCACCACAGAAATGCATATCTAAGATTGCTTAAAACCGGCACACTATTTCTTTTTCTGTCCCGTATCTTGATGAGACAGTATATTTCTACAATTCCTGTGCAATACAAATGAGACCAGGTTGGCAGATATTTTCAATAGCTATCTGCCAGGAGCACTAGCATTAAAAATGCATAAGGAAGAGGAGAATGTTAAATGTACGAATGAAGTGGACATGACAAATTTCTAGGCTGTGCTGGGTTCAAATGTTACTTGCAGCACAAAGTAAAACAATGCCAAACCAGCAGCTGAAAACAGCCTGAAGAGTTTATAAAATAGTTGTCCTACAGTCGTAAATCTAATGACTTTTTTAGACTGGTGACGTTTTATTTCATTAAAATATATGTGTGCAGGGACATCTTACTAAAGGCGATCAGTGTATTGTGTTTTATGGGAATGATTTTGATCTGGAAAAAAAAAGCTGAATAGACTTCTTTGAAGCCTAGCAGAGAGGTCCTTTGTAACTTCCTCTGTGACCCCGGTGCTGCTTTAGAAGAGAACCCCCCAGGCACAATGACCCATTGGCTTACCGACAGAACAATGTCATCATGATCTTAAATTGTGTATGCACAAAAAGGCTGTTGACAGAGGCACAATCTCCACTTAACCTTAGTTCCTTCAACAAATTTCTGAAAAAAGGTCTGGTGAAAAGGAGTGGGAGTCTGTTTATACACATAATGTGTCACTTAAATATTCACAACTTTTTCCAGCCTTTGGGTGTAAATTCAATGTCCTGTTACTTTTATAACATAGGCGATTGGAGAGTATAACCCTATTCCTTGGTTATTCTTGCATTTTGCCTATAAACATGCTTTGGTATGTATTAAGGCAGTTCAGATGGTTATCGGTACATATACATACAATCTTTGCCAAGAGATTTATTACACCTGCTCTTGTAACTTCTTCTAAAAATACTTAAAATGTCTGAATGTCATGGAAATTAAAAATCTGTACTTCCCTTGTTAATTGTCAGCCACATTTTATCAATGGCTGGATGCATGTGCCAGGTCAACAAAAGTACAGAAGTCAATGGATCATCGTGACTGTCAAACAACAAGCATCTCCCTAAGCAACCGTCATACTTCCCCCACCACTGGTTTCCAATGAATGGGCACATATACATGCTTTACCATAGTCAAATATTAAATTACTGAAGTTTGATGTCTATTGGAATGTTTTAATACTTTAGGGGATATTGTCTTAGATATTGTCTTAGATCGTAAGCTCTTTTGGACAGGGTCGTCTCCACCTTCTGTGTCAATGTTTGGATCTGTCAATCATTTGCAACCCCTATTTAAGGTACATCCTTTCATAAAATGTTGGTGTTTTTTAAATAAAGTTTAGTAATATTAACAATATTCATTGTAAGTAAAATATATTAAAGCAAGACAATAAATTAGTATAACAATTTTCTTCATTACGTCACTAATATAGAATGCTCCACGCATCAGTATTCAATACAATGATGCCTAATGGAATGCAATAGTTTACTTTTTTTGGGGGGGTAGCAAAAGTCAAGCCTAAATATCTCATTTTAACAGCGAGGTTATGAGCCTAGAATGTCAGGTCAGCTAAGCTGTCAAAGTGTCAATCAGCTACTGCATGCCATGTCGTGAACAAGGTCAGTAAATAGTGATGTATTTAAGCAACTTCATTGTCTATCCATGAAATAGTTAAAACAGTGGGGGTAACTCCATCAATAGGCATGTTTAACCATGTAAAATCAAATATCCTTATGTAGTAAACTTACCCCCAATGTCACTATATACCATTAATAGACAAGTGGACCAGTCATAGGCTAGTCTATAAGGGGAATAGCCTTTGACACAATGAACCACATGCAGAACAGACACAGCTGTCAACAATAGGCCATGCAAGAGCGTGCAAAGTCACATCCTCTATGCCAAGTACATATTCATGTGTCTTTTCAGATTTAATAGTATTGCCTGATTCATTAAAAAATGTGATTTCCAGTGATTTAACATTTGAATCAAAAAGCTATTTATTGTGAGAAACAAGGATATTTTTATGACATATTATTACATAATGCACGTACAGCCTATTTATTAAACAAATGCAAAAAGTTATGACTGTGTGAGTAACTCAAAGCAATGAGTCAGGTTTTAGATTACTGCAGTTAAGTCCGTGAAAATTAATTTACATTGATTGCCATGGACTAAAGCCCTTAGCACTTACTTATGTTATATTGGTAGAGGCATCATTTCTAACGGTGTATACCGGTTATTTTCACAGCTTTCCTCCTAATCTAACTGAGGTTAAGAATGTAATAATTGTCCCAATGCAAGCATTTGGTAAGGATGATGTGCATTAATTCATGATTACTTTTGCTATGTCTCTAGCTTAAAGCTAACTATAATGGGGTAAAGCAAATAGGATATAAAGTAACCACTTTTACCCATAATGAACTCTACCTATAATGATTTGCCCATAACAACTCTACCCATAATGATTTGCAGCATGAGGTGAGATGAGGCTTTGGGTCTGAGGTTGTAAAACTCAATTGACCTTCAACACTTTGCCCTTGACTTCAATGCATTACTAGAATGATCAGTTGATTGGAAAAGCAATAAAGTGAAATGTCCTAATGATCTGCAATGATCTAAGAGAATACTTTGCTGATCAGCTTGTAAGGTTATTTAAAGCTGACTGGGATAAAGAAGTCATAAACAAGTATTGATTTAACATATGCATCAATTTAAATCACAGCAGTCTTTCAAGAAGAGTGATACAGAGCTGGGTTAAACAAGAAATGATGTGCGTTCACGGAATGACGCATAGGTTGGGTAGTCATGATACTATAGAAAGACTACAAATAATTTAGTCCTTCCCTTTTACATATTATAAATGGTAAAAATTAAATTACATCATTTTCCAGTTGAAGCTGAACTATAGAATCCCCTTCAACATGATTTGTATGTATGATTTGTAAAGCATGCCATCTCTGATAATGAACTCAGACGGTCAGCTGAATGCTTGACGAATGTGTTTTACAAAAGTCTGTTTGTGAGAATAAAAACATGACTATTCTCCACGGGTCTCACATCTATTAGTTACTGCAAAGAATCCATGTTTTCAGACTAACCTGTTTTGAAGATTTCATAGCGCAGTGAAAATCCAGCACCTTGACGGCCATAGTCGGAAATAAAACGGATGTAGATATGCGAACCGGATGATGTGACTGTAGACGGAGCAATATTTCCACAGTGTTTACCTAGTAGATCTGCAGATTCTGAGTCTCCATCACGAATTTCAATGAAGTCATACCTGTATGATAAAAATATTCAAAATTAATACTTTTTTGAATGATAAATCAAAACTGTTACTGTAAGGCAAGGCACCAGGTAGCAATCAATTTTCAAATTGTACAATGTTCAGTTGGGCTTTAAGTAGTATGGGTAATTGTTAAAGCCTGGAAAAGATTTATCATTAGGCAGAGCAGACTTGTGCCTATAGGCAGAAAAGGCAAAGAGATGACTTTTTCCTGCACAATTATTGGCTACACTTTTTCTATCATCAGTAGGAAATCTCATCTAATTAATAACACATATTCACAGTATTCTAAAGCAGTCCAGGACCAGGAAAATCAAGACATTTTCTTTGTAAAAGTGATCCTGGTAGAGGTATGGTATTTATGGAGCCAAAGGTTGTGTCCCTGCAGGCTCCAGTAATGGAAATCCATCCCTGGCTAAGACATATAGGTTTAAGCTTATTCTCTCCAGATGCACTAAAAATGCAAATGTTAACACATTCCTTACCATAGATTTTAATGCATTTTCGAACATGTTGCATTGCATTTTTATGGACTCAAATCAATCAGCCAAAAATAGTGGTAAAAAGCATGTAGTATGCTTGATATATCAGAAACTCAAAGGTTCGTCTCTGGTCCAATACCTTCTTAGCTTGGCTGTCATGTTGATTCTTTGATTTCTAATTGACATGGAACCAGTATGTGGCTGAAGTCAATGTTCCACACCTAAAACTTAAAATACTGACGTCCTTCAATTACCATGGTAGACAGGCAGTTAGAATTTTTAGAGGCCAGAAGAGTCTTTTTCTATAATCAGAGGCTTTCTTTAAAGCAAGTGCTGAGGATTCTGCCAGAGGTTGTAATGCTTGTACACATCAAAGTTTAGACTTGATTCCAGATAGTGAGGTAAGTATTTAGTTTTATATTGCACTAACCATCTTTTTTAAATTCTGTTTTATAAGTGATAGAGTTCAAATTGTACTGTAGATAAACTGAGAAGCAAATACTCACTAAAACATTTTGGCACCATTACAGATTGGAAACTTACAGTTATAACAGTTGGGAAATTCTCATGTCTTTGACTTGGCCAGGAAGTATGACTTTAATTCACATAACAGTACATCATTTTCAGATGTCACATTTAAGTCACATGTACTATCACATTCTCTAGTTACTTCCTCTACGGAGACTAACATACACACTAATAAAACCTGAACTACGATGTCCAGCTATGGTTTTCATCCATTCAAGGAGCCCATTCCACACACTTTGTACATATGAAGAGGCAATATAAATAGCTCTCCTACTAGTTCTCAAGTCTCAAGCATTAGCATCTCTCTCCTGATTTCACATAGCCAATATTGTGCAAACTTTTCTGTCACCAGAGACCTGGCCAGATAAAAAAACAGCAAAAGTCATTCTGGAAATGTTCGCTCACATCCCTTCCACAGCCATATGTTTTACATTGAGTGTCATGTTGGAACCAATACAGGAAGAGCCATACAAACTGTTGCATATTTGTCTTTGATATCCGTTTGGGCGTTTTGCCTTTTATCATGGAAAATTTCTTGGAAACACTATGACCAAGCTAATAAAGTTCTGTTGTGATGGATACATTTTGTGCGATGAAGCTGAACAACGCAAAAGAGGTCAGGAAATATAAGTGCTATAGAAACCACAAACAGTGGTAATCCTGTGCTTTGTAGAACAGCGCTTTAAAAAGAACATTTAGGTATAGGAATTCCTAAAAAAAAAGACTCATTATACAACTAATTATACTGGATTTAGTTCTTAGTGTATATACTGTTATTCACTTGTTTTCTCTCTCTGTCATTTCAGAATCTGGCCGTATAGCCACCATTAAGAATCATTCCTGAACTTTGATTGGATTTCAGACAGATGGTAAATCTATAAACTGACAAAGCTTTTTTTCTTCTTTCATGTAATCCTGATGACACCTGTGTAATATGACAGTTGTTCTTGTGTATGATATCAGCACCAAGCTCAGGCAAGAGATAGGAATGTCTTATAGACACTAATCTTGACACGTCTGCTCTGACTGGGAAAGAACTAATCAAAGATAAAATAATCCCTGAAAGGTAAGACTGCACTATTATAAAAATTGTGGCGATCACTACAAATACCATTTTCTGTCTCTTCAATGTGTAAATCACGAAAAAACTTTTTTTTTGGTTTTGGAAAGATAGGAAAAATGTTTGACTCTCCATTAAGTTTTAGTTGCTGTCTGAGTTCCAGACAAAGAAATAAAGCCTTCTATTAGTCTTGGTGATCACTCAGACAGAAATAAAAACTCAAACTCTGTCTAATATTGGAATCCCCCTCTCTTGTTGTACCTCCAGGACTGGAAGGGAATAGAATTCTTCAAGTGGACTGCAAAAAAATAGCCCAGTGGGGTTTTTACCCTTCCTTCCTTTTAGCTAGGGCAAAAAACAATAAACTTTATATGTTAATACAGTATAGTATACTATTGTAGTATATATAGTCTATATATAGTAGTATGTATAGTATATATATGTATACAGGGTTCTCCCCAGGCACTTTAAGCTGGGCACACCACCCGGCACTTTTCAGCACCCACCCGGCTGTTTTTGGGTGGTTACCAAAGAGTTTGTTCACAATACAGGGGCTGCCACCCACCTAAATATTCTTCCCACCCGGCTTGACAAATTTTCTGGGTTGAGCACTGTATATATATATATATATATATATGTATAAAAGGCTGCAAAAGATAAAATGCATAAACAGCACCAGGATACAGCTATTATTGTATAGTACTGCTCAGAAATAATCATACCTGTTGTCTGCTACGGACTCATCCTTTGGTGTACACAGTGGTTTACCTAAACTTTTCTGACCCCCAATGGAAGTATTTACCAGGGCTGTGATATAAAAGTGATATCAGACTGAATAATATACACCAACTCAAATACAAACATTTACTTCATATATATAATCTCGGCCTTTGTGAATCTCCTATCTTTCCATCATTTATATGGGTTCACTTGCCAGCTGACATTGGCAAATATGCATCCAGAGGAAAAAAAATGTTTAATGAATAATATATATGCAGACCTCTATGTACAGTAATCCGTAGATTTAATTAGATATTGAATGCCGTGCTAAATATTTACTTTGTGCTCACAAAGACAATGATCTATAGACATTTTTGAAAGCTGAATAATACATGAATTCCAGTGCTGCGGAGGTAGAGATATACTCCGGTGAGGAGTTAATGGTACCAGGGAAGCAGGGGTTAAATTTACTGACAGCTGTCTGCGTCCATATCCTTCCCTACAGCATTTCTGCTGAGAATGACATGGGGACACCATGTAAAGCTGCCTCTCAATCACTCCCAGACCCCCTTGGTTGTTTGTTTACAATGACACCACCTTGTAAGACAACTGCCTGGCTCAGTAAGGGTGGGCAACCTGAAAATCAACACTCAGGAACACTCTGCTCCTCTGCATGGCAATGGGGACGTGACTACAGCCATATTGCACATGACAGAGCTGTGTCTGTGGGTTCCTCTCACTCAGCAGCTATCTTCTAAGCAATCTCCTGGAAGATGACTGATCTGCTAGACAGCTCTAACAGTGTGGGAATATTCTTTTCCCTGCTCCAACGTGTGCCTGCGGCATGAAAAGAAGATGTTAAGCTCCACAGCGTAGCCATCCGTGCCACTTTTAAACATTATTTTACAGTCTGCCAGCAAACATGCGCATGAATGTGTAAAAATATGTCACCGTTTATTATATCCTGCATATTGTGTCACGGTTATTATAACCTGTAAAGGCATTCAGCGTTTCGTTGTAGAGTTTCATTGTATATTAGTCCCCTAATAGCAACTTCACAGTTTGATCCTGCGTATAAGAATTGGGAGAAATGCTTGAAAAATGCTTTGTTTTTGCTTTATTTTTTTATAGAGTATTTGAATGGAGCTGATGTCTGCATTTTATTGTGCTACTCAGAATGGGTTTATTTCAGATGTTTCACAAATTCAACACTTTATTTAAATAAAAATAAACAGTGTTATTACAGTGAAAGCAATGAATCACCCTGTGTTTTCTCTACACTTGTGTGGCCCTATTTAAATAAAAACACACATGGATAAACAATACTGATGAAGAATGGTAACACTGCGGGTAAAGCAACAGTCACTCACTACTGAGAAAAAAGGAAGATTAGCTACTAAAGAATCATTTGGGGGGAATTGCGTCAATTTGGATGCTCAGAGAGTCATTTTAGAACAAAGTGGCTATAAATAAATATCACTCTTGCAAAGTTTACTATGCAGTAAGAGTAGGTGGGTGTAAACCCAGAGCATTTTAGTGATACGGATTTGGTTACATCAACACAAACAGCTGGCTGCAGCCGGCGCTACAAAACAAAATAAATGATGCTTGCAATATACAGTATATTGGATAGCTAAAGGGTTTTGGGTTTTGGGTTTTGGCTATGGCGGTGGGGTACTGGGTTCAAATTCCATCAGTCGGTGGGGTGGGAGAATAGCGTGTTTGTGAAACAAAGTGGAACGTGAATGCTGATCTAGTTTAAGTGAAGCCCCCTTTGGTTTGTTAAATATGAAATGGAAAGGATTTTGTTATATTTGTGCAATAAGTGTACTATTATTCCTGCTACAATAATAAACTGATCTGAAGCAGAAATGAGGGAACCTGTTCTGTAGTCCCACTTTTGTCCTGGGGAATAATGCTAATTTTTCATAACTACAGGACGGTGAGTGAACATTGCTACCCTAGGAGGGAAAGTAAATGGTAGTAGGATAAAGGAAGCAAGCCTGAAAATGAAAACTGTGGGTATGATTCCTGATTGCAGAGTGACAACTACTATATATGACGCATATATTTTTCTCAGATTTGTGTGTTTTTTTGTGATTTCGATCAGTTTTCTGGAAATACTTCCATCCTATGAATATTAATACACCTAACAATTTTTTGCTACAAGATGAGCCCATGACTACCCTATACATCTTCCTAAAGACATGTATATAATGTAACAGTTGGCCTGCATTTGACAAGCCTTCTCTCTTATGCTATTTCTGATATTGATACATACATATATATATATATATTTATATATATATATATACATATATACATACACATACTGTGAAAGAAATGTAGACAATGAATCATTGATTTTATTCCTTTTAAAAAGGCATCTACCCACTCAACCACACAGCCTGAAATGCGTTTAAAAAAAAGTAGTAACACATACCACCTGCTTCACTGTGTGATAATGCTGTTGGAAGAGAAAACTTGCAGGCGTTGACACCTGAATGAATTCTCTGGCAATGCTAACACCTCATTTACATCACTTTTTATTGTGAAAATAAGCAAAACGAAGGCGTTGACATGACTTTAGCTTTTCGCCTGGTACAATAAGGTGAAAAGTTAGAATGACTCAGATTTATCAATTCACGTGTCATGTTAAGGTGTCTCTAAGAGACTGACAAAACTTTTACAGAAATGAAAAAAAAAAAAAAACAGCACGTCTTCATACATATAATATTGACTCTGACTGGTAGCATGCAGTACTCTATTATATTCCTATTAATTTAATTATGCTACAGCAGCCCAGACCCTGTCCCACAGACAATATACAAGAAAAGGTAGTAGCATTGGAAAAGCACTTAAGGCCTTAACCAATATTTCTTGGAGTATAAATTCTGTATAGGGATGTGGTTGGAGTGTGTCCTTTCACTAAATACTTTGTATTAAATGATACCCTTTTCTCAGAATGTTAGATGGTATGCATTAGCAAATGAAGCTAACTATGCTTTATATGGCCAAAATAGGGCAAACCCCACAACAGTCAACAGTCCACCCTTCAAGCAAAACCCTTGAATTGCAGCTCTTGGGGAACCCCTACAACAGGGGTCAGCAAACTTTTTGGATTACTAGGCAATTTCAGGAGGTCAAGAAGGCACACTAGGCCAGAAGAAACAAGGTGTCCAAGGAAAGGTTGGACTGCAAGCGAGCAGCCTCAGTCTTCCGCGGTGTAGTCTCTCTACGTGTGCGCGTGCTTGGCATCGAAATGCCCCTTGGGATTCGACTACTTAAAAGTGGTATTGGTGTCATTGCACAATAAACACAGGGCTTTGTTGCCACGTTGGACAAAGAATAATTTGTCAGTCCATTCGGGGTTGAAGACACAATGTTCAAGGTCAACCTTTCGGAGACTGGTAGCTGCACGTTGCTTCTGCTCTTTAGGCATAGAAATTGGGGTTACTGTGCAGGAACTCGATGATATCGCGGGAACACCCGATAAAACGACAATTCAATTAGGCCGGATAAACAATAAACAACTAGGGGGGCGTCATGCCGGACTGGAATACTGGCTAGGCTAGAAAAATAAAGCCACTTTAAACACAAAGAAATGCAATATATGTGTAACATGTAATTAATACATAGATCTATTCCAGTCATAGAGTTCACATACAGGAAAGTTGGATGAGTAGAACAAGCTGAGTTCTTCCTGTGCAGCTATAAAATCAGGGCTCTCAGATATTATTCCTTATCAGGCAGTGCCAGAGACAGGGAGAAAAAAAAGATAAAGAGAAAAACTCCTTACTGAAACACATTGCACATGACAAGTTAGGATGTAGAAATGATGCTATCAGTGGATAAATAGCTATCATGTGAGCACATTATTTAACTGTTATGTAGCGGCCATCACTGCCAGCTATCACACTGGGACCAGAACTATGCTGCACATTGCATGTTCCAAGCATTTATTTCTGCAATCAAGACATTCCATATCCACGTCATGCAGACTTGTTTGAGATGATTGCAATGTATGGGACAACAAAAGAAATACTTCTTAAATGCTGTCAGCTGCTGGCGGATGAAGCCTGTGTTTAATTTTGGGTTTTACGCGAACTGTCATTCAGATATTATACACTTTAATTAAAGCTTTTTCTGTCCCTAAAATCATCTCTATAAATATGCTTACACTGGAGTTTAATTACAGTTTTTAATCCAGAGTACCAGTTCTGGAACATCCTTCTCCATCAAAGGAGAGGGACTTAATCAGGCAAAAGTTGATTAGCAGCAGGGCCACCTACTTGGCAGCTTCAGGGTAACTTAGGGGGGGACATCTCATTTTATGGGAAACTGTAATGGTTTTGGGGTTCATCTTTACATATACAGGTTTTTTTATAGAATTTCTATGTTACAAATACCCATACAATACAGGGTGCATCCTTGGCACAGTGCATTACGAAGGGATTGCATAGCAGAATACATTTGTTTTCTAACTTTCTTTCTGTAACTGAAACACACTACTGATTTTCTTTTTCATGTCTTCATATATGTATATATATATATAAACTAAAGATGAACATTAGTATCAATAGCAAATACTATAACTTTGACTTTGTCAACATGCATTTCTACATGTAAATAAGCTAATTTTGACTATGATTCCTAACACGGGGAATAGACTGGGACATATATATTTTATGCAAGATGCAAACTACTGTAGTGGAAGGGATCCATTCTTGTCTTTCACTAAACCTATGTTTGATTGCATGAATGGAACAAAAAATTTCTTACCATCACCTAGCACAGTAAGGAGGACATACATAATTCCTATATAAGTGCATTTACTAACGTAGGTTGAGTGCCTGCATTGTAGGCTTATGTGGCTAACTGTGATGTTTTGCTAGAGAAGCTCTCCAGGCTGTGCAAAATTGCTGCATCTGCACGCCTTGAGTGACTGCCATGTTTAATTAGCATCAGAGGCTTTGGTAATGACTGATAGAGATGTGATCAGGTGCTTTTACTGGTCTATTACTTCCTTTCCACACATGGATATTAAGCCAAATTGGACAAAGATCTGGCATCCCAGACCCAGTACGCTGAAAGTGATAACCTTCTTCATATAGTTATCTACACAACACATTTAAAGATAGATTAGTTAAAATGTAAAATCAAACCTCGAGATACGTGCTAGGACTGCAAAGGGGTGTTTTAAGGCCCAGAGTTGGTTTGTAAGGTGAGAAAATCTCATACGCCACTAAGACATCTCCTTATCTAAGCACAACAATGCACTTTGTCATTGGTGTCATTGATGCAAACTTCATTTTATTTGCTATATTTGAAAAAAGTTACTGTATTGCTTTTCTGTTATATTTCTGTACTTTTTCTCTTGCTTCCAACCCCCTTGACCTTACTTGCTTGGCCTGTCATCCTATCCAGGCATGTTTACCAGGAATTCTCACCTCCTATTGCTTTTTGTTCAGCCTCAATGATCCTCCAGCCAGAAGAATTCTCTGCCTGTAAGGAATCAATTACTTCCTGCGATACTTTATTAGAAGTCCACACATCATCCAACATTCAGCAAAGGAGTGAGGCTGGATGAATAGGGAGGAGGGAAGCTCATGGGGGTTGAATCTTTGATACAAGCTCACAGCCTGGACAATGGTAAAATGTCAATGTCCATACCTGCTTGCACACAAACACTGCCCATTAACTCCCTAATCCGGCTGTCTTTGTGGAGATCAAATATCAGAGGTTACATGACAGACACGCTGACATTCAATCACAGCCATTTCTAAAACCAGTAACATTTCCACCGAAATCTTTATTTATCTATTATTACTGAGACATACTAACTTTTTTATTTGGACCTGAATGGCCAAGGAAGTCATATCTATATGTTGGAAAGCTTGCAAAGTCTTAACAAAGAATGGGTTAAATGCATTTATAACAGAGGACTGAGGGAAGTTCAGATAATGCAGTTTATAGAGAGTCTGCCATGAATGGGATCAGCAAGGGATGTTTAGAGAACACACATCCCTACAGATTTCTCTAAAAGCAAAGTGTAATTTAGAGAATGTGTGCTGCAAAAACCCCAGAGACAGACACTGACATCCTATGAATATACAGTAAGGATCAACTCCACTTACACTCTGCCGCCAACCTGCTTTCCAGTTATCAATCCCGAACCCCAGTAGAGTATCCGTAATTTTAACAAAGGAGCCTATATATAAACATTGCACATTTTCACCTTTTGATGCATTTCTACCTGCTTTGTACAGTTTTTACCAAAGTTTTTAAAAGTTTTACAAAGTAAGTTGCAATGTAAATTGACATTCTAAAATTCAATACAGGGCAGCAGATGCCAAACAAATATAGAGTATAAGTAATAACATACAATTAAGATGCTGATATTTCATTTGAACTACATATATTTTTATTTTTTTGCATATGAATAAATCAAAAATAACTGCCCTCTATCAGATAGTTAATAAAAGTTCTATACCCAAATCGCAGATATAGGCAATGGTCATGTAATGACTAAGGACAACTACTGAACTACAGTATTTCCTAATCATTAAAACTAATTGAATATTCTTACACAATCAGACAAATCTGATGGAACCAAAAGACGATGCTTGCCCATTAAATCATTTGCAGATGAATTATTTACTTACACTCCAGCCTACCATCTAATTGGCTTGTATCAAAATGAATTTTGCTCACACTTTTATGTATTTTCCATAATCTGCATAGCTGAGCACAAGAAAAAAAGAACAACTGCAAAGTAAAGAACTAGAGAGTTAAAAGCTGAACACTTCATTAAAAAAAAACAGTGAACAGTCCATTGAAAGTACAAGAGATAGATAAAAGCAAGCCCTGGGGTCACAGTAAGTCTTACCCACGTTTCATTTACAAAGAATGAATGAAACAAAGTGTATCTGTACTATAGAAAAAATATGTTGTCTTAATGTACTCATTTATACTTTTATTGTTGAGTAAAAAAGGGAATATCATTAATTATGCAACATCTCATTTTCTGTTTGTTCCTAAAACTAGCAGGAGTTCAGTTACATAAAGTATCTAAAAGGTCCTTCCTGACAGGATCATTGGTTATTTCTTAATTAAAGTAGCATATTTAAAACATTTTTAAATGAGTTTTAAAGTTTTAAATGAGACCAGTATAAATTTGTTATATCTCTGCACCCTAGCACTGAGAGCTGGCAATGAACTTAGTGCTCTATTACTAAGCGAGATGTGTCTGGGATCATTGTGAATTCTTTGACATGCACATTTTACCTGCAGTTTACATCCCTTTGACCTGTTTTATTCTGTTTCTGCATTCCCATAGATGTAAAAGGTAAAGAAGCAATTCAGCTTTTCAATATAAAGGTGCCACAACAGAATACAAAAAAACAGTAATGTACCTGCAATTAACACACCATGAATCTATGTCATCTTTATATGTCATTACTAAAGTCATGAATTCCTAACCTCAGTTGTAATTATTATTATTATTATTATTAAACAGGATTTATATAGCGCCAACATATTACGCAGCGCTGTACATTAAATAGGGTAATGCAAATTTCCCTAAGTCTAAGAGAAATTATGTGTCTGTCATGTTATGAAAATTGGACGCTGTTTGTGAAATCTTTCCCATCTCTGAGGCTACAAACACACGTCAGATGATTCTCGTCCGATTATGGTCTCGGGGCTAGTATCAGACGGGAATCTGACGTGTGTGTACAGCGGCCGTCCCACTTCGTTCATAGATCCGTCCTGGCAGATCCACAAACGACGAGCGATGAACTACCACAATGCAAGTGAAGGGAGGAGAGCACAGCAGGGTGCCACTCCGCTGTTCTCCCCTCTCCATAGAGCAGAATGGTGATGTATGTACAGCGCTCGTTAATTCATCTTTCAGTCTTTTGTCATTGGAAAGGATTGTGAAGGATCCTCTTTAATGACAAAAGTCTTACATGTGTATGTATCCTTACTCTTTTGGTAACAAAATCCTTAACGATAGGCTGTGGACAAATGCAATCATTAAAAAAAGAAAAAAGTGAACAAAATGGGAAGTCTGATAGTATCTTAATGGCTATAACTAACAGGGAATTGCAACCATTTCAAGTCACAGCTTAGATGGAAGAGAATTCTGCAGCTGATGACAAAAGATTTATCAATGTGACGTTACGTTTTAATCATTTAAATTAAAAAAAAAACATTCTTGCAGGAATTTTTGAAGCAAGCCATTTTTCAGCAACGATCCATTATAATATTTCTGGCCTGTACAGTAAAGCAATAATGGGTTGCATATGTAATTACATTTATCACATTTGTGATTCATTTCCTCCATCGCAGGTACCTTTCAGTTCAATAATGGGAGTTAAATCATGGGAAAAATCAAAAAGAAATATTTTGACTTTTGAATTTATTTTGTTATGATCCCTTCTATCACTCAAGCAAATATATAGCTAGATGACATCAAATATTACATTCTGCTCTAAATACATTTTGTTAAGGAAGCAAATCATTTGTTTTGGATACGCATAGCTGTGCACATCATCTACGCTCTGATTTTCAAGCTATGGATTTCTGTGCTTAGCACCTTTTCTATGCTGCAATTCTCACCAATTAATTCTAGAAATCGATTAACACCCTTTTTCTAGCCTTGTGAAAAATGATAATTTGCAGCTGGTAACTTTAGCACCCCATATATACAAACTGTTATCATACAACCGTGTTCTGGAGTGGTGTGCTAAGTAAATGTGCCTGTTTATTGCATTAAGAGTTTTATACCTTCAAAAGAAAAAATCAACTGGGAGCAAAGGTTTATGCTAATTCTAAAGAACTTCAGATACAAACTGGCAGGGGTAATGCTGATGTTAACAACTCCGAATACTTTCCTGACCTCATTTTAATGAATCAAAGCAACAGCTTTCGAAGCAGAATCAGATTGTAGAACCCCAAATGTATTCTTACAATAAAGAAGTAAGTCTCACTTTCAACTGCCAACCAGTGAATTTCTTAGTTCTCATTTTATAACATATTTAATACAAAGTATATGATATATAATACCAGCGCGCATGACACTGACAATCAGATATACTGGTATGTTTTGATTAAACCACTGGTGGATGTTTGGTGGAGACACTGCACAGAAAAAGGTAAAAATATCTGATAGAAAGGCACCTGTTCTTTGGATTGACTTTCTCTCTTACTCTCTCTCTCTCTCTCTCTCTCCATATATATATATATATATATATATATATATTACATACAATTACAGTAAGAACTAATAACAATCTTATGTGTCTGAGGGAAGAAGGGTTGTCTAGGCTAATCGGAGTTGCCCCGTAACCACCAATGCTGTCTGTACCCTGTTTAATCTGTTTTAATTTTTTCTTAAATAGACTTAATTTCCTAAGAATATACAGAAATTCTGGTCCGTTGTAAAACATGGGATTTTTTTTACTACTAACATCCAACTGTTCTCCTATTTAGTAAACATAGGCCTTGGCATTTTATCTAAAAGTACAGATGCAAACTGGCATATGTGGGTCAAGGCATCAATTATTTAAGGTTTACGGATATTCCAACATGAGAACTCTTACAGACGACAGCAGTAGTCACCCATTCACTGCCAAAAAAACATGTTTTACAGGCCCAATTCATACTAAAAGTGTTTTTTGACCCTGTGTTTAACTCTTTGGCTTCTGGGGTTGTACATTTGTAGTATAATATAGGTAAAGTTGTGATATTCCCTGAATACCACTCATTAGTCATCACATGAATTTTCAGTAAATTAAAAAGGTTAAATATTATAGATCTGCAGGTTAGCTACCCCCTGGAGTTTATAAAATGGTGGAATTGTGATGACTTCATCAGTGCATTGGGGATTGGAAAAATGCACAAGCTTTATAAATAGTGCTTCATGGGTAGTAGGATCGACATTCTCATGCTGGGCCTGAAAGTCTCTAGTGTGCATGAGAGATCAATACAAATCAATAGCTTAGTGCTGGGACTTGAGAAACCTCAGCCCAGCGGGTCATACAAGGCTTCGTCTAATCTATGGAGTAATGACATCATGTGGCATATGCCAGATATTGGAATCAATCTGGCTCACACATCTTAGCCTCCATTAAATACTGTGGAAACCTGCATGAAAATGTAGATGTTTTGGATTATACATCAATATATCTGATTTTTTAAAATATAGCAGTTGAAAGTTTTTATCTTCGACACACACTCATATACACTCACAGCTGTGGTTTTTGCTAGAAATACAAGCACTTACTTGCAATCATGCTTTTCAATTTCAAAGTGTGGGTTGAAATTCAACACAATCTTTTGGTTGGGTTCTGGTGCGCTGATGACCCACTCGCAGTTCTGATGGGAAGGGTAGTCATACGGATACCCGGGTGATGTAATGTAACCAGGATCTTTGGCATTTAGTCGGCCACCACACTGAGTTGCTGTAAATAAAGAGAAAGCAATGTTTATGAGTAACAATTCATATATTCTATTTTCAAAAACCATCAGGTTTTACCAATTATCTACTTTTCTGGACCCTAGCCCCAGCAAGTTTAAAGCTGAAAATTAGGATAAAAAACAAAAAAAAATGAACTTGCAGTGAAGCTTCCACCATATATGTTAAGAGGAGCAAAACATGGAGATTTACTTATCAGATTCCCTCTCTTACTCACAACCTCCGCCCTTAGCTTCCAGTCCAACTCAGCCACTTCTGTAGGTGCTTTGGGCTGTGAGAGATGAAGTAAGTAAACTTTGGTATGGGTTCGCTAGGCATAAACAATCATAACTTTTGCCATGAAGGAGTAGCCCCACTGTTTACAGAAGGTACTTGTTTTTTTATAGTTCAGGACAGATTCAGACCAGCAGTAGAAGGAAGAAATCCCACATGGCTCCAAGTAGATCCACATTGGGATGGCTGAGACCTGCATAAATTTACAATTATGCTATCACCAAACCTCACACCAAATGCAATAGTTTCTAAGGTTTCTTAAAAAGAAGGAATTGTTTAAACAGATCATCCATCACGTCAATCTTTTTAATTAACATATAAATTTTACTTGCTTCTTGTTCAATATGAAGTCATTACCTATTTGCCAATAAACACTCTATAAAAACCTAATCCTATAGCGAATATTTTCACTTTGCTAATTTATAAATATTCTTCAAACAACAAAGTAATAAGTGGTATGGGTTTAGTACTTGTAAGCGTACTTGCCTACAACATGGTAGCAATTACTAGTCAGCGCCCAAAGCACTGCTTAATATTAAGCTCTGACAAGTTATTCCAGCTAAGAAAAACATTTCATTTTGTGTCATTAAACGCCATTTATTATATTACCCTCTCTATGAAAACATTTCGCCAAAGAAAACACATTACATGCATAGGGCACTTTGCAGAAAAAAAGCAAAGCTTGTAAAAAAAGTTGTCAGCCATTGTATTTCTGCAGGAGTATTATATTGTAAAATCGTAACACTCATAACAAATTTGACTTTGTTTAATAAAACAAATGGTGTATGGTTAAACTGCAGTAAACTTTGGCATCCAATCAGATTTCAGTTTACAGCTCCAATATAAGTGACAAATGAATTTTGACTGGATGTTTTGATATTTTAACTGCACATTTCACTCTCTTTATTAAATCAGACTGAATGCATTTTTATCCTAAACATTCTAGAAGTTTTAATTTCATACCTTTCAATTTATTTTAGCTTTTGTAACTCCAACTGCCCGACTGTAAACACCTCTGGTGAATTGTTTTACAGCTGCATAGACAATAAATTCTCCTGTAATTTCAGACAATGCATAAATTGCAGGTTATATTGTTTAGCTGTGATAAAAGAGACTTCCTTCCTAGTGTTTACTGAAGAACAGAGAGAGTGAGATTTCACTAGGCTGCATGTTCATTTCCTGTTGGATTTCAAACATAATATAGCCTTGAAGTTCTAAGCATGTACCGGTAACATCATCAGTTATTTTATGTTTGAGTTAACCTACTTTCTCCTTTCTAAGTAGCTAGCACTAGATACTTTCTCCCCATTTGTTTTAGATTCCTTAGAATCTAAACTTCCTTCCTTAGAATCTAGAATCCACTTGCTCATTTTTTTAACAAAACCAACTATTGACATCCATTTTTATATCAGACCTTCCCAGCAGAAAGCAACTCTAAAATGTTATTATGCCACTTGAAGCTCATTCATTACAAATAAAAAAAATGAAAAACAGCGGGATACCTCCATAGGCTTAATATGTTGTTTTATGAAAAGAATACTTAAATAATGAGCCTAAAGTTCAAGAGGCATCTTAGTGCAGTGGAAGTGTACATGTGTCACATTAAAATAACTACAAATTATTCATGAATCCATTATGAGGGTGTGGATGGATTAGAAAAAAAGATAACAGAATATAGAGGAAATTCAAAGAGAGTGATAGAGGCAACGGAAGTGATGTAAATCTGTTTGCTAAAACATTCATCCATGGCTACGGGACCTTACGGTGTGTGTCTAACCCAAGGTTTTATAGAAGAGGGGAGATTTATCTTAACTTGCTATCCTAAATACACATCAGAGAACATAGGGGAAATTCACCAAATGAAGCTATCTCAGAGAAGTGAGCTCAAACAGGTGTCCCATTGGAGGATTGTCCATCTCCTACTGGTCCGATGATAACTCAAAACGTTGGGCTTCTACCAATCAGATTCAAATATTGGATGTTGGAAGCTAATATATTTATATCACTTCAATACTCCATGAACATATATTTAAAGTATGCGTGTATTTATGAGTGCATGTGAGTATTGTTATGTAGAACATGACCTGATAAATGCCAGAAGACATCATTTCTTGGAACAGTTCATCAAACATATGAAATATATTTCCTTCTACTTCACTTTCACTTTGATCTGTGCTGGTGGTTAAAATGGTAATACATAGCTGATATCCAGCTTGGACACAGACAAAGCAACAAGTGTAGATTTGATCCCTCCCAACATCATTGTTGCTCAACAAATGGACATGGATCTTACCATTGCACAACACGATCAAAGTCTGTCTTAATCAGGAACTTACATTATACCTAAATCATACATTGATTATAAGCCCACCTTCCAGTTTTATTCCCTTTGCCTGACATATCTTATAATTCACTACATCAATCAAGATCCTGAGAATTGTATTGTTGTGTGATCTCATCGGGAGAATCACTCTTACTTTTTCACTCAATACCTGATCCCTATAGTCACTAGGACAGAAAGTGAAGGAATGTCTTAAATGTCACAGTTGTCCTTGGAACAATGCAAAATATTTTTTTTTGAATAGGGACCCTGCAAATGTAAGAAGACATCCTTTAGTGGAGGGCTGCTTTCTCCTCTGTGGCAGAATCATAGAACATATTTCTGCACCAAAGCCATCTCGTACACTGAGGATTTCATTCATAATATCAAAATATAAAATCTGATTAAATATCAGGAGGCTCTATGAAAAAATTGTCATTTTACCAGTAAAATATAATTATTCTATTTCCAAAACTCAAAATCAATAGTTAGTGCCCATGTCTAAATAAGTAAAATGTATTTCTGTTCATGTGTTCATATCTAAAATGTGTAGATTGGGTGCCCCGACCACTTCTTATCTGCTGTCAAACGCTTCTTCACTAAGTGATAATGAGTGTCGCTGCTGTTATATATAGCCTTGATTGACAAGCTTTGCTTCAGCCAAAGATCCCAATGAAACACAGTGGAACGTGAACAAATGAAGCAGCACTGAGCTTCCAGGTGAGCTTATGGGAACTAATTACATTGTTAGACTGCAGACTCAAGATGGTTGCTGTTTTGTGACTGACTGACATATTCCAGAGGTTAGAGGGGATTAAAAAGGTCTAGGCCCCCCTCCCACCATGTCTGCACCAGCAATATTGAATGACCTTACAGAAATGTGAAAATAAAATGAACCTTCCTAGGACCTGAACTGCTCTGCACAGGGCACCGCAATACACGTTTGCAGAAAATCTAATAACCGATCAAAGGAAAACATGCCAGCATACCCCATTTCTGTATTTGCCAACGCACTAAAACAGATGTGTCAAACTTCCTCCCAACCTGACAAGAGCTTAGCGCCTGCACTAGCTGAATCATATAAAGATCAAAGGTCATCACGGGGAACATGAGAAATCAACAGGATATTCCAAGACTATATTTTCTTTCAGTTCCCACACACAGAGGCCAAGAGCCATCACTTCCCTTACCGGTTCTCAGTTTCCTCCTTCATCACTACATTGGATTTATTATTTTACTATATAAACAGCTTGTTCAGTTGTTCTTTCACGTGATGTTCATGTGTGAACAGATGACAGTGGTTTTGTTTGGCTTCAAAGGAATGTGTAATTGTTTTATAATGGTTTTATATAAATTATCCGTCTCTATTTATTATGGGCAAACAAAAGAAGGTTCATTAGGCTAAGCTTTGTGAAGTTGAGTTTGCGGTATGGATAAGAGTTTATCTTGCCTCTAAACTTATTCTTTGGGTGAGACACTACCTGTAGCATCTCCCACAGAGGATGAATGATGGTAGCAGTGAGCAGTTCAGTACTGCCTGCATTTTAAATGTGCAAGAGCTGGTTCTTTAAGAATCACCTTAGTGGAGGCTGAGCAGCTAGCAGGTTGATTGCTCCCACCAAATGTACCTAGCTCTAACCTATAAATATTTTGTCTTTCCTTTTCAGGAAATTGATTTTATTGGAGAAAAATGCTTACCGACTTCAAAAGCTCAAGTTAAAATTTTTATACACAAAGAAAGAAAAGTAGATACTTTTTTACCTCTCCCCGCCCACATGTCAAATTGGGCTGTATGAGGTTTTAATTATGAAGATATAGCCTAAAGGCAACATGCCAGTCAATAGACCCGAGAACACACAGGGGTTGGGGTGCCAGCCCTTTGCAAATTAATAGGGCTTCCTTAACTTAACATTTTAGGCAAATAATGAATCTAAGGGGAAACAGAAAGGTGACCACAAATAAATACCTCAAACTTGCCCCATTCCCTTTTTAGCATATTTCTTTAAAGGAATATAAAAAGCTTTAGATTCAACATTGCTGTGCATGTGTTCATTGTCTAAAAAGTTGATAAATCATTATGCTTTTACCAAAGTTTCGAAAACAAACACACTACCAAAAATAATTAATCATGTGCCTTCGAATCTTTTTTTAATCAATGTAGCTGTACTTATTGTGAACATGGCAGTCATTATGGCTTATGTTTGCATTTAAAACAACCTGTGCTTGTGTTTAACTCAACTTGAACTCCGCTAAAGCATGTGTACGCATCTAAGAACGTAGCCATAACCCAAACAAAAATTACCAAATTCACAACTGTTTTCTATTTTACTGAAATTACAAACTTTTCTGTGTAAATAAAAAAATATTATACTAAACAAGCTAACAATATGGAATGAAGTAGAGGGATAAAAGATTTTACTTTAAAATTCAAGAACTCTAGGGAACATAGAGACAAACATATACAACAAAATCTGTAAAACATCTGGTTTGATTCCTATGGGAAACTTGCAGTCTGACAAACATTAACAAACCAATTTCTCTCCATAACATTGCTGTGCAACAACACATGGAGTTCCATTATCTGCACCTTAATTGTAATCTCACAACAACATATCACCTGAATACATAGACGGAGGAAGTCACACAAGTACTATATATACTCAATATTGTACATTATAACACATCAAATCCATTCTTCTCTTGCAATAAATTAGAAGCAAAGCTTACTGTAACAAGGCCAATCCTTGGTTTTTGGGCTAAATGACTGACGGGTTTCGCACCGCATACAAAGTCATAGTATTCCTTAGAACTTCTGAGACATATTTAATATAATATTGTTTTGTTAGGAAAACAACAGTCTGTTATAACGCTGGCCTGTGGCCTTAGTCATAACTTCCCTGCTTAGCAGATGAATTGTGTTATTGTTGTGTCCGATGTGTACAGTATGTGGTTTTGTTCCAAGACCCTGATAACATGCTGAACTGGTCTGTCTGATGTTTTGCGCATGATGTACCAGCTGTTGCTCATTTCCACAAAGTATTTTAACTCCTTTGTGACTGATAAGACCAAGCAATGTTGTTCTCTTGGAGCCCCATGTCCTGGCTTGGAATAAAGCATAGTTAACCTATATCTTGAATACTGTGCCAGAAAAGGCGGACAGCTAAAGTCTAGTCACCAGAATTGCTTGCAGCTGATCATTGTCCCGGAATTTTCTGTGGAGGTGGCCATCTTGGTAGAGGCGCAGGACTTTAGTTAGTACATTTTAGACCTGATCTGCTGATCATCAGTGATCTAATTAACTTATGAATGGTGGAATGATCACTAGTTTGTAAAGGGAAGAGATCAGAAAAAAACATCTACAGAATAAATGAGAAGGGACAAGGAGATCTTCTGATTATCAGACACAGCTTTCCAATACAAAACACAATGAACAGTACATTACTGACATATTCAATTGTCTCTGGTGTTCAGAAGGAGAGTAGAGAAGTTGAAGATTTCCAGCTATGAGGCTATACATATGTCAGGAAATGTTCTGCACATTTATGAGGAATGAAGGAAAAAGTTCCGGATACTGCTTAGCCACAATCAACCTTATTAGATATTTTTTTAAACAAAAGCAAATGTTCAATTTTTGAGCATGTGCTGCTTTCAATAGGAATTAATAAAAAATCTTGCTGTCCTTAATTGACCCCCCATGAGTCTATAACTGCATCTTCCAGTTTGAAACCCAGCAGTAGTCTGAAAACTCAATAAAGAGCACTAACATGGCTGTATTAAACAATAGTACTACAAGCACTCTCGATTCAAGCTTATACTGAATTTTAGGCTTAGAGAAGAAGCTATATATCCAAGTGGGTATGTTCATTTATTGAATTTTTGAAAATTGCATGTATTCTGTTTTGAATATTGCCGGGAATTTAATAATTAGACAAAAATAAGTATCAAGAGTTTTTCATTTAGGGTTTACTCTGCATCTCTGGAATTCCAATTGTCCATTGTAATTTTATCTCTAAGTCAGAATTACTGATTGAAACAAAAGTAATTGATATTGGCATGTCATAAAATGGAAACATGGAGGAACATAAAATTAAAAAAAAGATCCCACAGAATTGCATATTTTTATTGTGCTACATTGGGGCCGCTAAAGAATTAGGTTAGTATGCTAATTCTAGGCTAATGATTCATGTTGGTAGGTGGATTAATGGCTATTTATTTTGCTCTTAAAAAGGTTCTCAAATTTGTCATTGTTAAAGGGTCTTGACTTGTAGTTTTATGAACCAGAGTATTTTGCCTTTAAGCCTCATTGGGTTTAATTATCCAAACAATATTACTATTACAGTACATCATAATGATCAGTTGTTGTAAACAAATGTGGTTCAGTAACACAAAGGTTTTTCTCACAGTATCTTGGGACAGGAGATCCTGATCTTTCGTAATATTTCTAAGCAAATGTTTATATTAGGAGCATACAAATAAAACTGCTTTCTATGGCCCGCATAGGGCGTGTAAACTTAGGACAGCAGAACTATGTAAATAATGCTAAGCACATACTCATATGTTATTTTCTGATATTGGAGAGTTTCTAAGTAATGGGAGAGTTTCAAACTAAATGAGAGTAATATTTCTGATATTAATGTGTAGATGGACTGAGACAGCCTTGAGGCAACTGAAAGGTTTTTAAGGTGACCCTTTGAACAGGGACCAACATTTAAAAGAAGACAAGCCCAGAAAAAATAAACCCATCTAAGCATATTTTGGGGTTTTACTGCTGCAGATATTCAACCCTTCCAGATGGTCCAAATACCTCTTCCTAGGCTTGTATGTCCTATATTTGGTTTGTTTTCTTTACATGCTGTGATATCTATGGATAGGTCTAATTGATAACATGATCTTATTGCTTTATAGGTGTGAACACTGTTGGCAAATAAAATGCATCTGTCCCATTTTTGCAGAACAAATTGGAAAAAAAGACCATTGCATCTCAATGATGGTCTGTAAGAAATAAAATGAATGTATCAGTATGGCAGACAAAATATTGATTGTTCTATGGGCAACATGAAGGCTTTGTGTAGATGTAATGTACATTTATTTTATTTTTAACAAGACATTTCTGAGATAGTAATTGCACCAGGACCCCTTTTAGATCCAAGTTGATTACATTTGTTCGCCATCATCGTAAAACCACAGAACATAGAATAAAATCTAATTCAATACATAAAGGGCACCATCTACTCAACATGTAATGTTTATAATGGGTGCATTGAAGTACTGAGTATTTTCCTGTTGAAGCACAATCACTTGACATCAAGGCTGGGGGATGGATGCATTAACTCCATCCACGGCTTGTCCTGGCCCAAAATGACATTGGAAATATATATGAAAAATTAATGTCCCTAATAGGTTACGACTTGGAAAGAAATTCGCCTGAAAAGATGTCATCTTCCCTAAAGCCACCTTATTCTGCCTTCATTGTTTTGTATCTAATTGCATGTCATAGTAACTGAATAATTGGAGCACAAAGATAATTATACTTGATGCACTTTTAATTCATTTCAGCTTTCTTCCTCACCAGCTTGTGTGCAGCATGACTCTGAGCAACAAAATGTAAAAAGATGACATCGGACAGGCTGTAAAAAGCATTCATTTAGTGACATGATAATTTATCCTCCTCCTTACACGTTAACTGTGGTGGCTGATTTTCAAACAGTATTAAAATTCCTGGAAATTATGTATAAAGATGAAAAAGTTACAGCAGGGTAAACTGTAATAATGTAGAAACAATGGACTCATCGGAACAGATTTAAAAAATAAAGAAAGAAACCAGACTGAATAAAAGCTCATGGTTTAGTCAAATGCATTAAAGGTTCTACTTTGTATAAATTGGTTATTTATATAGTATTATTATTGTCATTTATATAGGGGCTATATTATATATATATTGTTAAATGCATTAAATGTTCTACTTTGTTATAAATTGGTTATTTATATAGTATTATTATTATCATTTAAATAGGCTCTATATTGTATATATATTGTCAAATGCATTAAATGTTCTACTTTGTTATAAATTGGTTATTTATATAGTACTATCATTATCATTTATATAGGCGCTATATTTTATATATATTGTCAAATGCATTAAATGTTCCACTTTGTCAAAAATTGGTTATTTATATAGTATTATCATTTTTATTTATATAGGAGCTAAATTTTATATATGTTGTCAAATGCATTAAATGTTCTACTTTGTTATAAATTGGTTATTTATATAGTATTATTATTAACCTTTTTATGGGCGCCATGTTATATAGCGCCATGACATTTTGCAGCACTGTACACTAAATTTCTTTGTGTAGTGAACCAGAACCTAATAACTTGCTAATGAAGACACTGATAAACTAAGGAATAACCTAGTGTATGTTTAGTGAGGGCCATGTTTTTAGTTAATTTTGGAGTGCCTTCATTTGAATAGTGTTTGTCCTTTTCTTATAGGCTTTGCTACATATTAAAACTCAATGTTGATATGCCATTAGAAGACATGATCAGTGCATTGCAAGTATTCTGTTTGTTTTCTAACAATGGTTGGATATGATCTCAGTCACTAAGGGAGTGCATTGTCCAATGAGTCAGCTGAATCATAGACTTGTATTGTAAAAAAAGAGCAGTGAAATACACCCATTATCTGGAACACAAAGCAAGTAGAATAACCTACACGTTAAGCAAAATATGACTTCCTCATTCACATACATATTTACAAAAAATTTTTTGTAATGTTACTATATGTTAAAACTAATAAATCAAACGTTTTACATAGTTGTCTTTAAATTAATAAAAAAGCAAACACTGCACTATACATTTCTTGTATTCATTGTGAGTTTTTGTTAAATCCAAGTATTATATCTTATGTTTCCCGTTGTCAAAACCTCTTCCCTATTTACTGCCAAGAACATTTTCCACATATCAAGAAACCATCTGCAAATTGTAATAATTCAGAGAAATGAAAGCAGAAAACATACTAAAATATGATTTTGCAATGATGGAGCACTTTTTCTTGCTAATGCCTTACTTGCATAGTTATATCTTTCCTGGGACTTTCCTGGACTTCAGTAACAGATGAGTCGATACCTAAGTTGATGGAAGTTGGTATTTTCCAGACAGTTCTTGAAAGATTTAGGAGAAATGCCCAAAGGAAGATGACATAAGTCAAAAGCCCCAGGGCAAAGGTCACAAATAGAAATCCTTTACATAGCTCAAACAATTAGAGTAAAAGAAGACAAACCTTCGGACCCCACAAGGATACACTGAACCCCCCAAATCCCTAGTTGATCCAGATAAATCCTTTTTGACCTTTTTTTGCCCATAGATACAAGAAAAGTATTTGGATAAATATGTATGTATTCTCATTTACATGTATTTAGGAAGATGATCTGTTACACCAACAGAATACTATAATAAAGTACACACAACAGAAGCATTTCTATCAAACCTATTGATCTAAGCATGCCTAAGTGGCTTAAAACAATGCTCACTTAATTTTTTTCAAGCTAAAGCTTTGATGAAATATCCTGCTTGTAATTTCATCTGGAAAGATTCAAAGTTTTTGTGATTTCATAACACAAACAAATGCAATTTTGTTAGGCCGGAATAAATGATATAATGGCGTTAGGGAATGTTTATATCCTGCTTTCTCCGGACATAACAGCTAATATAATTGTGCTCTAATGATAGGCCTGGCATTTCAGTCCTTGGCCATCTTGTGCTGCATTAATTCATTGTATGGGATGTATCCTGCCATTTAGCACAACAAACCAAAGACAAATGTGGCTAAGTATGTGCAATGCAATGAATACAGTAAATAGGATTTAACTTGGAGCATCCTTTTATAAACGCTATCTGCAATCAGTTATGTAAATGGACCAAAGGGACCCAAGAAAATAGCCCTTGTTAGTTTAGCCACAAAGGGTCAGAACAATTCACATTATTAAACAAGAAAAGAGAGAAAAGAAGATAAGACAAGGCCACATGAGCCTACATGATGTAATGCAAATGTTATTACTAACATGTGAAACCTTATGAAGGTAATTTCCTGTATGTACCATAAAGTTATAAATCTTGTATATTCTATACATTCTGATCTTACTGTGCTAAAGGGAAACATTTGTACTTTAATATCAGGAACAAAAAATGCGTATAACTTTTTACGATGAGTTGATAGTTAGCAGATCTCTAGAAAGTCAATCCAATTTATAATTCTACAGATAAATCATGTTAGTTTAAGAATCGCAGGTAAATGGTGAGTAGAAAAACACTCTACCCATGTATTACCAAAAAATAACGTTTTTTTCTATGGTTTTGAGAATATGTGTTACTTGGCTTGCAAACCGTGAGAGTAGGGGATGTGATAAATGGTTATTATTATTATTACACAGTATTTATATAGCGCTGACATATTACACAGTCCATAGCCATGCCACTAGCTAGGGGCTTGCAATTTAATGGCATGCTTGGATGGATCTAAGTATGATTTGGTGGACATGATAAGACTTGCGTATGTCAAAAAAAAAGTAAAACTTGTACGGGCCTTTTTGGCTTTACTATGTTGGTAAAGGTTATGCTATGCTCATGGTTTGTTTGTTTGTACTGGTATTTCTGTGTGTCATGTTCATTGTTCATTTAGATTGAATATATAATAAAACTTTTTGAAAGAAAAAAATGTAAAACTAAAGGCTGTTGTGTGAGAGTATAAATTAAAATCCAGATATTGTGTGATGCAAAAGCCTTATAAAGTAAACAAAAATACCTTTCTTTCCCTCACAAAATGTGCTATCCCTTCCAGACACTGCAGCTCAAAGTGGGAGAGGTTGAGCAACAGGAAGTGCTTTCAATCCTCTAAAAGTGGGTAGGATTTGGTGTAGCCAGTTGCTGATCGACAAATTAAGGTCTGGGAATCAGCATTGACAATGTTGATGGTCACACTCCATACATACAAGTATCATTCATCCCGCCTTAGTCCAAGTAGGCACAACCTACATGATAGTGGCAACTCTATTCCAAAATCAGGGGCAATGCAACATAGTTACCAAGCCATCACAGGAAGCTGAAATAAGTGCACTTTACTGGCAGACTCAAAAGATATTTGTAGGTCCTTGCAGGGGGACTAAGAGTAATTTTTTTTTAATGGGGGACCACTACTTTTAGGTATGGATCTGTCAAGTTCCTACATTCTATTTCCTATGCACAAGCTGCTGATGCTGTATATCCCCGCATATTACAGTAATGTTCTGTAGTCTGCACCGAACTGTGAAATCAAACAAACTAATGGAGTCTGAGTAGGTAATAGATTGTGAGCTTTTAGTTGATGTTTAACAAGGTCCTTGAGTTTACACTTAAAATATCTGTATACTAAGTAATAAAATATAAACCACACATGCTGGCATAGGTGTGAAGTACTCAGCTGCTTTCCATGAAGCTAAAGTGCATCTGAACGTACAGCATAATATAACTAGCTAGCAACTCTAAAGCTTGTGCGGTGAGGGGAATGGTCTTGCAAATGAGCAAGGTGGGTTTTAATTCCCCAAAGATGGAGCATCTTTCACACTCATTATTCACTAATTAGAAACCCTTTGCAGCCATTACGGACACCATTATGATTTTTATATTTGATAGGAGACAGTGTATAGGGAGAGTAAGCTTTTTGAAAAAAGCAAACTGTAATAACAGATTAACAACTTTGTAATTGTAATTCAAAAACTAAGATGAAATTATTTTCCCTTACTCCCTGAGTTGTACAGTTGGCGGCCTGCTCTCTCAGACATGCCAATTCAGACCACAGTAATCCTAGTGTCTGCTCCTTCAACTGTGCTTCTTGCAATGAATGTTTCATTCCCCAAGAGAGTCTCGGCGCAGCTAAGAAAAAGGCAGGAATAGATTTCTTGAAGTCATTGTTGGGGATAGTGACCTCCCTTGGGTGATTGCTTATTACTGTAAAAAGCGCCATGTGACATCATGAGTTACCGCGTAGAGCCCAACTGACAGCCAGCAACCTTACTGACATGATTCAGTGAATCAAAACTTCACACATCCAAATAATCCGCATAATGCAAGCAGCGTGATTTATTTGTCTTAAGACAGATCACAATAATGTATGAGTTTCAGGCACTATCTGGCAGGAGACTAAGTAATGTTAGCTGTAAACCACAACCTTGTTTATATGAAACACAAATAAATAAATTCCAAAACATTCTATCAAGATTCAACTGTAACCTTTCAGAATCCTATAATAAGTCCAAATATATAAGGTTATACCCAGCAACTAAACTCTAAAAGTAGACCTAAACTTAAATAGATTTTCTATTTTAAAGGAAACATTTAGAAATGTTGTGAATTGTGCCCATGCAGTACAATGGAAAGTGTATCTTTTGTCTGGTGAGGGTGCTTTGGTACAGCCTAATAACTGGATATCTGCAGTGTGAGATCCAAGGCACTGCAACTAAGTTATACAAAGCTGGAGAGGATACATTGTTATCGGTGAAGCTGGGTCATCCAAAAAATCTGGAATAGATTTCTTAAGTCATTTGCTGGTCTACCCTTTACTGATGAAAGTGTATCCTCTCCAGCCTGGGAGAGCTTTGATAAATCAGGCCCATTGTTTTCAATGACTAATAGTTTTAAGAGGTTCAGAGTGAGTTTTGATATTGTCCCTATTCGGGAAACTCTGCTGCTACCATGATGTCCACCTCCATACAGAGACACAGTGCTAAAACAAGGCATGATGGTAAGTCGGAAAAAGCGCCGCTGAAGGGAGACCACAGGCAATACTGGTAACTGGTCCTTTGCTCTCTGTCTGGAATACAGTTTCCAGAGATCAGTTCCTCTTTAAAGTGTACCTAATTCTAACCCCTAACTCTATCTCTTCTCTTAACCTAAAAATCTATGGCAAGCCAAAATAAGTCTGGTTTTGGAATAGTTATGGAAGTTTTAGAACTAATGTAAAGGTAAACCAAAACACACATTATTTGCATCACAAAAATAAAGACCATATTGCCAGTCTATGCTTTGATAACAGAATTCATTAGTAGGTATGGCTGTAAATTAAATTACAAATTGAGATTTCCATTTGAAAACACTGAAATAGGGTGACCCTTGTAGGTAGGAACCTAAACACAAATGTCTGAACAAACAATACATTTTGGCTGGACATTAATAGAATGGCAGCTTCTGTTAGTTATGGGTTATGAATACTTTAAGGGCTTAATACCACATCAACAACATACTGTCAAATACACAGAAGATACTTTTCAGGGGAACAGATGACCGTGCAGGAGGAAAATCCTCATAAATCCGTACAGTATTAATTGATAATAACTAAGTGACCACTATACTTTCCTGGCAAGTGCAGGTCTAAGCCTAAAGTAAAAATGTGTGTAACATGCCTGGGGCACAAAGCAATGGAGACATTACATCACATTTTCCTAACCATGATGCTTTCTTTATTCTATCAGATATCCACAGAAGCCTTTCTAGGGAGCCCTGAACCCCAGGAGAGACACTTAACACTGTTAAGCCTCCATTCTCTGTACATTTGCTGGCCTAGCTCTCTCCACAAGCAGGACACACAGGGGGATACGGTGTCTCGAGCAGTGTGCCTGGCTTCTTTTAGCTGTGTAGTGGAAATTATACATTCTGAGCAACACTCTTCACAGGCAATTCTTGGAACAGATATTTCGAAAATCATCATTTGCAGTCTGACTCACTGCAAACATCCCCAGATTCTTAAAATAATATTAAGCCTAAAATACAAGAACTGCTAGCAGTCACGTCTCTGGCATATATGTAAAAAAGTTTCAGAAGCTTATTTCAACTGAAGATGCCTGAAATAAACTTGTGGACACGTGGAAGGTTTTCAGAGAATGACGGAACAAAATCAGCTAGCTGAACATGACAACACGTAAATAATTAAAGCCACCCTCTCCTACGTCCATGTCATAGCACATCACTAGGCTTAATGGTGATCACTAGGCTTATTGGTGATCACTAGGCTTAATGGTGAGTGGTGGTGAAAATTATAGAGTCTGTAACAGTTTGGGTAATAATGGTGATTAATCTCCCAGTTTACCCACAATAGGGTAAACACTTTGGATTGAATAGTTCTTTATGAAAGCAAAGTATAAATAACACCTATTCATGAAAATGACATTATTATCCATGAAAATCTAGATGGAAATTTAAATCCTTTAGAATAAAAAAGTACCATATATCAGTGCTCAACCCAAAAATTATTTTAAGCTGGGTGGGAAGAAATTTTAGGCGAGTGGCAGTCCCTGTATTGTGACCCAACTCATCAGTAACTACCCAAAAACAGTAGTTACTGAAAAGTGCCGGGTGCACCTGGCTAAAAGGGGCTGGGGAGAACACTGCGTGTATGTATCAAAATAGCTTTGTGCCTGAAAGTCAACTTTAGGTTTTCAACTATACTACACTCAGAAAAAAGATAACCATTAGAGTGATAATACATGTGGTCTGCCAAGAAATTGTATTATGCTAATCCATTATTCCCAGAATCCAGAAACTGGGAATTTCCCATATTACTGCATTTATTGTTTTTTTGGCTCATCTTTCCTATCAAATATCCTAAATAGTTTGTGTACTTTTTTTTTAGAGCAAAAACACACAAGACATTTTGTGTTACATATATACCACACACACGCCTATTTTCTCTATGAGATCTCTCCACTGTTGTAGACAAAGTGTAATTATATATCTAGTGTTACAATGTGTCATTGTGAGAACAGAGTGCAACAAAGATATTCTATAGTAAAGTACAGCCCACCCTTCCCCAGAGGAAGAGCAGACTTAAACACCCTCTGTTCATGCTGTCAATTCTGGTGGGATTCATACTGTAGATTTCACTTATCAGAGGTTTATTTTTACACCGCATCTGCACCGTTGTAAGGTCATATAATTTGGCAGCAATCCCAGTAGTTAGAAATTAATTTTTTCCTTTTTAATACAAACTGGTATCCCCCAAGGGATTAGATCAAGAGCCTTATCTGTATTTGGCAGCTTCCTAAGCCCCCAGAAAGAAATGCTTTCTTGTCCGGGGGTCCCTAATAGTTCAAGACCACAATGCCTTGCAACATTGTGTTGTCAAGAACACTGACTTACTCAGGTTATACCACAGGTCTTCTTTTCTCTTTACACTGACAGTGTAATCAAGCTTTTGCAGAACTGTAATATGCAATGCCTTACACACATCCCAGAACAAATTCCAAGAGTTCACATTGTTATTTTTTTTAATTCCAAAGAAATAACTTAAGTTTCCTTTTTGGTTTTAATTTTTTTTTGTTCAGCTAGTATTAAATGCCCAATTGTTATGTCTCCAATCTGATCCTTTCAGAAAAGAAATATTTCTCCACATTGCAAAAGGCTAAGAAACAGCGGCAATAATTTTTCCTGCCATTTCAAGCTCCAAGTCCTCCTGGCATGAATCTAGGTTAGACATTTGATCATGATTGCTCAAGCACAAACGTGGTAAGTAGCATATATTAAAGTAATCAAATATGCATAATATGAAATCATGCCCATATGGTGTTATTACCATTTAAGGGTAAATAAAGGCCATCCATAAATAATGAATGACTTAGTTTCCACATGAACATCTATATACATACAAGATAATTATTGCTGTAAGTTTGGAAGCTCAAGAGGAAGCACTAGAAGGAAATAGGACTCCTTAAATTATTCAATAGTTAAGTAACAAGTTCCTAAAATGACTTTATTCTTTTTGTGTTTAAAAAAGCCTAAATGTTGCAACTTAAACAGGGTGACCACAGGCTCAGGGTGAACATTTTTCTAGCTATTATCCAATTGCATATTCAAATAGCTTCAGCCACTCCAGGTGGTATAAAACCAAAACAAAATCAAACCAGTACCTCTCCAAAGATAAGGTTGGGACCCAGGCTATCTAAATCATACATAGGCATTCATGCATGTTCAGTGTAAGCGTCCTATGGTCCCGAATTTTAATGATGCTTCTACAAAAAGTTTATACTCTAGATCCAGGTAATATACAAACACAATTCGGAATAAGTGTAAGCAAACTTATTTATTTCATTTTTTTAAAATATGAAAACCTGTTTGCATTATTTCATGAATAAATTATTTTAAAATTGAATTTGATTACATCAGGAAAAAAACAGAGTAGTAATACTGATAGCTTAACATAGTCATTGAGAAACGATGCGTTAACCTTGAAGTGCAACACCTGAGCCACTAAGTGATTTAATGGGTATTATCCGTAGGGCACAATTAAAATTAATTCTTTCTGATGCAATTCACTAGTGAATTATAGTGTCTATTAGACCACCGGTGGCCACATTATTATTTTTTAACTCCCAGGTTTTCTTCTCTTGAGCGACAGCAAGCTTGTATCATTCAGTATCCTATTTCTGTACAGATGGTTTAGACATTTAACCCTGTGTCTTTACTGAATCTGTAACATAGAATAGAGCATCGGAGACATATGTGGTATGAGTCTGATAATGCAGGTATCAGCCAAACAAAGGCGTCCACAAACAAAGCCCTATAAAATATTGGTGAAATATCTATTTTCTCGCTTAAATCCATTGAAGCACATGGGCCCAGAAATATCTGAACACTAATGACAACCCAAATATTTCCAGAATTGCAAGCCTGCTTGGATAAATCAATACCTGGCCAAAGCCAATGAGAAATAATTTTCTTTGTGAACTAGGGGCTTTGTTCTTAGGCCCATATGGTCTTCTATTATTACTGAAGGATTGTTTGTTACATACATATTGCTTTCTATGACAATAATTGTAGTACCATCTTGTATCCTTTAGGTGTCCTTGTTTGCACAAACAAATATAACAATGACAAAAGCCATAAAAGACCTAAAAGACAAAGAAAAGTCAAATATGGCAAGGAGGTAAACTATGATACCCACTCCACACAATAATAATTATAGATTTGTTTTTTTAAATAACTTGTAGTAAATAACTGTTTGGCTTTAAATGTCTAATAGCAAAAGTCAGATTTTTAATCAAAGACCAGTGCTCAAAATGACGAACAGTACCAATGCTGATATAGAACTGTTGGTAGATAATTTTTATTTAAAAAATGCCTTTAAAGAGAACCAAAGAGATTGGTCGTCCTGTACATTACAGCTTAAGGACCAGTTTTCAAGTAATAGTTGAAATTTTTCTCCCTCAATCTTACACATTTTAAATATAGGTAAACTCCCAAATGAAAACTATTTGATTCAGCTATTTAGATGGACAGTGTTTTTAAAAAGAAAGTGTTATTTATAAGTTTGCTGCTTTCATTGTGTTTATGTTGGTGCCGGATATATATTCTTCATGAGGACACATGCATTTTTCTGAATTACACTTGGTTAAAGAATTGTTATCTATAAACAAACAACTTATACTAGCTAATCAGATTGCAAATATGGTCTACTCATTGAACACTGCAATCAATATTAGGTTTTTGTTTATTATAATTGTTTTATAACTACTGTAAATGATGAAACTACTTTTGTGGCTGAACAAAACACTGCACATTTAAGGTCAACAGGGATCAACCTGAATGTAAAATCTGTCTCACAGCATAAACTCAACCAACATGTGTACAATGTTTTCTAAGGGCATGCATCACCTATCAACTTGTGAGCATACGGCTTCAATCTGGAGGATACATCACGATACGGTTTCCTTCTGGAAAATATTGTGATTGATGGAATGTGACGGGTGCATGCACATATAACGGTACGATGTGCCTCTGACAATTTGAAGCCAGGTGGGGAAGACTGTTCATTGTGGTTCCAATGGCCACCTGCTGTAGATCATCAAGAACAAGGTCAGGGAGCTGGGACATACTTTCCATAATGAAACTGGTATGCTGCCTTTTCTCCTAGCTGTGCATTTCTATCACAATCTCCAAACCATCTCTTTTTACTTTTCTTTCTCTCAACTACCTATTCTTTTAGTAGGAAACCCATGTGCATAAATGCTTGCATGCCCCACCTTTATTAGGCCCCCAAGCTCATAAACTACATATATGAACTTATGCTTACTATCATACATGTTACAATGACCACAGTTATTATCTTTTGTGCGGTCCAAAGGTGCTTATGTCTCCAGATTAAACCCTACTTGTCTTAGAACCTTAATTGTGCCTCTAATTGATTCATTTTGTAGCTCCATTTCTTCTGTACAACATTCTGGAATATTTGGAACACTTGTTATAAAAAAAAAACAGGTCGCTCAGAGTACAATCCTCTAGCTTGGATTCCGAAATATTTTATTGCACATAAAAATCCGGTTGGCTTAACATTCAGATTGCGCACTACAGTAAACCATCAGCCACATTTTTCTTTTCATTTCTCTGCAGTACTTTTAGCATACATGCGTAGAACTAGCTACAGGCAAATCTTCCACCCTACAGATCTTCCATGCACTACTAGGTTGAATGCCTAGGTGGTGCTGTGACTTTAGGAACTAAGGATCAGATTTCCTTGTAGGGAGTAGAAGTCCCTTTTAAAGGTTCCAAATCACACAAAACAGCTTCTTCTTCAAGTTACTTAACAAAAAGCTAATTGTATGAGCTTCTTTATACACACATATACAGTATAGCATTGATATGGCTGTGTGTATATCATTATAAATTTGTAATCAACCATACATTGTATTTTATATCCTATTTCCAAAGGAACAAATGCGCTACAAAAAAAACTATCAAGAGCTGAATGCAACTTATGTTAATAGCTGTATAGAGTAACTAAGATGACAAATACTGAAAAAAACTCAGATTTTCTGCAATACACCGACTATACCTTCCTTCACTAAAAGTATTAAGTAATATAATTATCACATTTTGTGAGCACATTTCAGATGCATAACTAAGCATTTTGGTATCCTCAAACATTACCCCTCTGCTAAAACAAGAGCCGGGGCTAAGCAAGATCCTTACCAGTCAAACAGTAATAAACATGTTATGATTCTGCTGATTCCTGCAGCTATCATTTTTTTTAGAAGATTGGATAAACATTAGTAAGAGGACTGATCGTATCTGCAGAAGGAATTGAGCTATGCGCTAATACAATCCATATGTTTGCTTTTGCTATAAAGTTAGGGAATACCACTGACAAACCTAAATGTTTTTTCCTGAAACAGCAACAGATGTTAACAGTTGTACACTAGAAAGTTCACTAAAAGGAACATTTTTGTTGCCCACTACAGTAACTAGTGAGATTATTTTTTTATGTTCTCTATCTATTTTTATCATTTATTATGCAAAAATACAATTTGGAAGCTCATGGATGCAATAAAGAACAAGAAATTAGATTGTTGGCACATTTTTCATATGCATCCCATACATTTTTAGAAACTGTAATCTTCATTAATACAGTTTAATCAAACAGACATTTTGTCACTACGAGTATGGGTCATTGCATGGGTCATTTTTAGTGGTCAGACAGTGGTTTTTGATCTCATGTATGTTACAGAAGACACACATTTTGCCCTTATGTGACTTATATTTCTTTGGAATTGAGAAAAGTGCATGCACTCTTGAGCTATTGGTCACCAGACCTTCTCTTTTCTGCAGAAAGGACTTCACTTGAATCTCCCAGAGGGAGTTTACCCCAGATGTCCCCATCCATGACTCCAGCAGTAAATGGGTTAAACAAGACACAGCTGTCAGCCTTAATGGGAAGAGATAAGTGTGAAAAGAAACCTAGTCTGAGTGACACAATAGGAAGAGTCCCCACATGGTGAGGGCAGAAAATTCTATTTCTGGAGCCCATATTATTGGACTGATCAGTAAACAGCATAAGGGATGTCCCTCGTGTAATACACTGTTCAACTTTATAGACCATATAAATGGTCTAATACACACACAGTCCACAGAACACCAATCAGCATTGACAACAGCTAAATAACAAACAAACCCAAAAGTTCAAAACATAAAATAATAAACAAAATCAAACATCATTTCAAAGATCTCAACTTCAATCACCTTTAGGTTTCATCCACTATAAAAAATAATTGACAAATGTATGCAGAAGGTTAGGCATCTGTGTCTGACATAAATGCCACCCAGTCAGTGGCCATCATTCAGCTAATCAGCTTGCTTGCCACTGAGTTCAGCTGGCCCTATAGCTGTATTAGTCCATTTGTCATGACATAGGAGGCTGATCAGTACAGTGACTTGGGTTCAATAAAGACCCTGAATATCAGTCTTTTCTCTTGATCAAGTCATGAGCATGTACATCTGACCCAATGTATGCCCTTTTCCTGGAATAATATTGAAAATAGATCAATAAAGTGACAACAGTATAATTTATGTAAGGAGCGAGTGGGAGCTGTGTTGGATATCAATATTTTATTCAGCTGGAAAACACTAATGGAATAAATATTCAGATTTACTAGCTGAAATACAACATTCACAAGTAGCCCTATTTTCCATGCTACATCTTCCATAGATATCCTGTGGGCCTTTAGCGACCAAAGAACTACAATTCTCAGCCAGTCTCCATTCGCAGACCTCCATAGCTAAGAGGGACATATGTTCTTCATTCCCGGCTGTGAACTGTATTACTTAAAGAAATAAGTCTTTACTAGACAGCCCTTTGTGCAGTAATTGTTTAACTTGTATGATGAACCAGTCCTACAGCTTGCCTATGGCTAGAGAACAATTAAATATGTGGGATAGCCTAGTTCACATTGGGCTACTGTAGGTTAAAAAGGGGGTATTGCTAAAATCAAAATATTTCTTGTCTGAGATATCGCTATCAAAAACCAGGTGGCCAGCCTTTGATCAAATAAGAATCTTACATGCCTCTGTGATCCAATTATTCCAGAACATAATTCACCCAGCCAAAGCAAAATAGGTTGCTTGTCCCTGTGAGATGTGGAGAGAGCAGACAAATCGGGTATTTATGGCTCAGGCACCCCCCAGGCGTGTTTTCCACCCTTTAAAGTTTTTAATCACATGGGGATTGTCAAAGAAGGATGATTGCCAAAGCCACTTAGCTAGCCTGGGATCATAAGATGCCATTGCCTTCTGAAATCCCCTTTCCAACACCGAGATGGATAATCCTCTTTCTAAAATCACAGGGCTCATTCTCTCTTCTGCCAGTTCTGCAATTTGTTGTGTGTCACTGCTGAGCCCCTAGTGTTGTGATCAGGGACAGCCTTGGGTTATATGGCACCCTGTGCAGAAATATAGCTCCTCAGCCTGGCACCATTATAAAATCCTCTATAGTACCAAAAACAGAATACTAAGGGCTGACTGTATTTAAGCCAAAACATTGCCAAGCTGTGAAATATTACCAGGGCAATTCAATATTTCATATATGATGCCATGTTACTATTCAGATTTACCACATCAAGATAATAATGTTCTCTATTGGTCAGTTTTTCCAAATCCAGTACCCTTACCTAAAAACTTGTGCAAAAACACATTTTTATGGGGTCAGATTATGCAATGTCTAAGTAAATTCTCAGGTTTGATGCTAAGAGCTGAGACGAGCGTGCCAGGTGCAAGCATTTGTGACCCTGGGTGTCCCCACACATGGCACCCTGCTGGGCTACTATGGCGGACTTTTAAACAAAAAACAGTGGCAAAAGCAGGCTAGATTAATGGAATGGTGCAAGCTGCTTGTCACCTACAAATAGGCACTGCCATTAATAGCTTTCTGTTCCCAAAACCTTCCAGGAGAAGAGGCATCTTCCTTCAGGAAGCCTTAGATCACCAATATTAATATTTAATTCCACCCATGCCATACTATAAAGCAGCATCAGAGAAGACATGTTGAATATGTAAAAGGGATGCAAGTGTAAAGGAATATTTCATATTTAGCTCCCTAGCACTCTGCCTACTATACATTCAACTAGTGTCCCCATGCTCCTCTCCAGAACAAGCCAAACCCTAGCAGTCCCCTATCAGAGGGTTGAGGTGTAGTGACTGCTCTGTGCTGCCTCTGATCAGTGCATTGTGCCCCAGACATTCCCATTTCCACTATTTAGCTGTTGTGTATAGCCAGCACTTTATCCCAAATCCTCATACCTTAACAATACAACACTATTTAGCTATGCAAATGAAACTCCCTACCTTTCATTTCCTAATCTCGTTTTATTAGTCTATATAAAACCCCAATTAGGGATTACTGCTCCCAGTGATGACCCGACATGTCCAATCCACATTGTTCCATGGGATACAGCTATTGTATTTTGTGCCATTGCCACAATTGCTACTTGAAAGGATTGTTTTCATACAATGGGATCTAATCTTATTTACAAGTCAGCAGGATTTACTAATAAAAGAAAGGACACATCTATAACTTACAATGTGGATTGAGCCAGCTGCAGCGGAGACTGATGAGAACCCAAAATACCAAAGGGTATTGTCTATTTAATACACAATGCAAGCATTATACAAGATGGGAATTGTTCTAGTCAGTCTGGTGATAACTAGGTGAAGGATCCAGTACAGGAATCTGGGGTTCTAGGTTACTCTTGCTGGTTTTAGGAGAAGCCCCTTGCACATCACCTGTGACAGCCAAGGTAACAGTGCGCAAAGCCTTGCAAAAGCCTTGCGCACTGCCAAGATCGCTAGAAGAGTTCTAATCTGAGCTGACTCCCTGTGTCTCTATCTCTAGCAAACTGCAAACACATTGAAGAGTTCAAAACCACTTCACAGAGACCTCTGATCGTCTGAGGTTAGCACTGTTTATTTTATCTCTGCAATGCCTATTCGTTGCTTCACTTTCCACAGGCACAAGGCTCCTACTATATATTGGTCAGGGAATAAACTATAAACAGGCTAAACACATTGATAACCCCCCAAACATATCAGCACTCCCAATATCCCTTCTCTTCTGCTTCCCTGCAATCATTCAATGAAATCCCTATTATAAATGAATGTTCTTCTAGTGGGACTCTAGGTAACTCATGGGAGACATGCACTGCTGCTTCAAAACATGAAGGCTTGGAAAAAAGGCTTTGTAGTATTTTTAAACCTTTGATTTAATCCAGATGTGACATCCAGCAGCAGCCAGCCAAAGTCTGTCTCCATTTATGAAGGCAGGCGAATGGATTTTGTTATGGGAGAGGAGCAGTGTGTCTGTCCTGTTTGGATGCATGGTGAGAACTCCTAGGAGCTCCACACAACACTACAAAGCAGAAGATTGAACTTTGAAAAGCTTACCTCCTTCACCCGAAGCTTTGGATCCTGAAATGTGCGCAAAGATAACTCCAAGCAGAAAAACTAAGATATCCATTTTTCACAATGAGAAACAAAAAATACAGCTGTTTCTAGAATCCCCTTGTTAACAAGTCATTGAGTTTAGCCTTGTCTCCTGGATGGCTTCTGCATGTAGGAATTGCCTATAAAACTCCTTGTCCTGGCTGCTGATGTTCCTCTTATCTCATGGCACTTGGTGCAGTCTCCAGAATGTCACTTTGGAGCTTCTCTTCCCAGATAGTCCCAATGGGGATAGCATACACAGGGGCAGCTTGGATGGAGATGTCAAGTGGCTGGTGCTTCCTAGCCACAAATCATAGGTTATTCCTCTGTTCAGATGGGCTCATGGAAGGATTCAGCAGTTTTATTAAGGAGAAGTTGGAAAAGGAGCAGATCCTGGTGCTTCCCTTGGTTTGTCTTTGGTTGGGAAGTGCTGGTGTGTGGATGGTTGCAGGGAGTGTGAGCTCTGAGCCTCCTTCCTTGTGTCTGCCTCCCTCCCATCTACTCTGCTGCCTTTTACAGAGAGCCTAGCATGTGCATGTCAGCATAGGGAGGCAGAGCCACAATCTTCTACACACAGGCAAGCCAGGCACGCCTCCTATTCCCTGTCACTGATTAAAGCAGAGGAGAGAAAAATACCATTTATCACAAGAAGAGGGGGAGAAAGGATCAAAACCAACAGGATGCATTGAGCCTCACAACATCAAGATTATTTCTCCCTGGATCAGGCTGCTTGCACATCTTTGATCCCTATGTTCAGTCAACAGGTTCTAGCATCTCTATAATCAACAAGCAGAGTGCAATACAGCAATGCAATCCAACATCTCTGTCCCCAAAGCATTGCTGTTATTTTGGAAAGGGATTTCACAGGTACACATGCAGCATAATGCACAGACAGTAGAAATCATCTCGTGTAGGAGGGAGAATATTAACTGTAGCAAGAAATACTTGGAGAGGCTGCACAGCCAAGAAGAGAATGCAAGTCATCTGCTGTAACAAAGAAAGGCTTTGCTGTGTCTATACATTTCATGGCATTCATACAAGCTAACATTTTATTTATGTATATACAAATCAATATAGAAAACATGTATTCTGGTAACTGTTTATTTTTAGTGTATAAAATTTTTTTTTTTTTAATTTCCCATGCCTATATGTTTTCACAACAGGCACACCAGGCTGTCCAGTAAAAATGACAGGGGTAGCCATAAAACTCTGGCAGGCATTCTTGCAATAGTCAGCTTTTATTTGAGATCTCTTTACAAAAGAAAAAATAGCCTGTTGCTGTAGATGCTTAAAACATATGATCTGGAGTTAGCCTTTAATACATTTTTTTTTTTTTTTTTGCTTTAAAGCTACACATTCAGCTAAGTCTATCTTATCCATGAATGTGACAACGCTTCTGTGTAATTGCAGTACAGAACAAATGTTGTCATGCTGGTAAAGGAAGTAGATCTGGAAGAATCAACAGATAACAAACTATATTAATAGTGTATTATACCTGTTTAAGTACTAGAACAGACATAAATTTAAATGCATCACAATATACTGTAAGATATAAAAGATTGATTTGTACAGTGAAAGAAAATGCCTGCATGGATCATAAGCTCTTGTGTAGTTGTTTAGTTTTAGAGCAAAAAAGCAATTATGAAATGCTTAGCCAGTGTAATTCCAAGCAGATGGCTGCACATTAAACAGAGTGCCACTTGTATGTGTTAAAACTTTGCGTTTGTGTTTTTCCAATACATCCATAACAGCCTGTGCTCAAGCAGTGCTAGGTATCTGACCTGCACACCACTGTGCCATGCTTAGAAATACAGCACTCGCAGAGGATTTGTGATATTGACACAAAGATTTGAAAAATCCAATACCCAATAAATAACCTGAAATTGGTTCCTTTTTACCACTGCAAACTACACTGACACAAAAATAGACTGGAGTGTTTTGTGCACACAATAGGCTTCCATTTGATGGCATTTTAGAGTCAACTGAAAACCCTTTCATCAATGAAAGCTTTCCGATCTCTTTGAGAATAAAATGTCTTCAGAGTCATAGTCCTGCACATTTATCACAAAAAATAGCCTTTACGCTCTCCGTTTGGCAGAAATAGTCTAAATTCCATGCATGCTATTGGGTCCTGTGTGACAGATTTTTATTGGTGCCTCTCAGAAAGGATGTTTTAAACTCAATTCACATGGTGGAGTCTGTGCTCTTCCATGCTGATGGAAACTGCTGAATTGTGGTATAAGCCAAAGTGGTCTTCATCAATGTAACAGAAGGATGTAATGATGGTTTTATATTTGGGAAATAAGATAAAAGTGATAGTGTAGCTATAGGACTGAATCATTAGCCGGACATCCTGTGAGTTCAATCAAGATGAGTTCATCCCTCCATTGTCATAACAAACAGAATCTGAGCTTAATCCCAAAGCCATTATTAAATCAAAAAAATATGTTTTCTAAAGTTTCTCTTGATCATTGTAAATGATTAAGATTCAGAAATGTGTCATTAGAACAAAAATATCAGCATCTACTATTTTAGCTAACGTGTTTTTTTTCTATTAATGATACAAATCATTAATATGATCACATTTTCTTTATGTGTTTTCTATGTTTTCTTCATGGGCATGGGCCTAATTGTTCCCTATAACAACCCTTAAAAAACACTTTGTTAAGGTCACATCAGGACAAGAATGATTTTGGTTGGTTGCTATAGGTTGCTGCCATTAGGAATAGAACATATAGGAATTCTTGATTGAATACATCTGTGAATAACGTGTTAGCGCCCCTGGGAAGGCATCGGTACAGAACTTCGGTAAGACTGGGGTGAACCGTTAAGCTCAAAATAACTTGGATGCGTCAGTGTAAATTCTTTATTTTCTTTACGCTGAGAACAGCAATCAATATCACATTAACTGCAACATTGTGAACCTAATGCATACAAGAGATTATATGAAGCAAATTCTTCTTGGTGTGAGATAATCCAGTCGTTTCATGAGTTAAGGATGGCAGCTGTTCATGGCAGTGCTGGTGTCAGATATTATGTTTATATCTCTCATTTTTACTTTCTGACCTCTGGACTCTTGACATAGTTTTTCTAAAGCTAAGGTCACATTGCAGCTTCCCATACAGAGAAAAGTTTATTTTAAATTGTACAGCCCATCCACACATTGTGCCCCATTCTTGGCTCTTTGCCTTTATCTAATGTTTTTTTGTTCTGTCTCCCGCCCTTTGATTTTCTCTGATGTAAGCACATCCTGCATTCATGCAATGTATTGTTGTATCACTGATCTATCGTTTTGGCACAGTTTGCATGAGGATGTGAGAGTTTCTGAAAGTTTGCAGAAAAGACCCTCAACCCACAATCTTCCTGCATAGATATACACACAAGCTGAAGCTCAACAAGAGGAAGTCAAGCGGATGTCAGTATGATGCAAACTGAGCATTGCACTAGCGTTGTCGCTGGCTAATACCATGTTCATGTGTGCATATATCATTATTCTGTAATAAATATATATTATATGATATACCTTCAAATATAGAGTTGTGATTCTTAACAAAGGTGTTTCCCTTGCTGAGTTGATTGAGCACCCTGCCTGCTAAAGTAACAATATCTCTTCCCAGGACAGTGACCCCCAGTCATTACTATTAGACATTAGTCTGGTCTCAGCCATGAGTCTGTAGGTGCTAACAATCCTAGACACAGGCTCCTCTGCAGCAATTTTCTCCACAACTGGAGCCCTGACTGATTGGAGTGCACCAGACGCAAATCAATTTCACACCTACCTGTTAAAGGGACCCTTCAGTTCACTGTCAAAACATCCTTTCCCTCTGTAACTATCATCTACAATGTATATATATATTTCTTAGATTAGTTGTTGTCACACAAACAGGACTATGGCTGTTGGATAGATAGTCCGTCAGCTATATTGACTACCTAGAGTTTGGACACATAAGACCATGATTGTAAATCTGTATAGCTGAAAGGTAGGTGTGGGAAGAATGATGTCCAAAAACAGCTTTGATTTCATTCCTAAACTCAATAACTGATACCAAGCCACATATTCTTTGCTATCAGACACCTCTTTATGTAGGGGCTAATTACACATGCTCATGAACCTATAAACAAAAAAGTAGTTTTGGCATTGTTTACCTCTTTCCAATACCAGTTAGGCTGCATACACACGTGCAATAATTGTCGTTGGAAACGAACATTCCACGACAGACTGTTCGATAATTGATAACAAAAAAAGTGCACAGCGACGCCAACGAACAAGGATTGGGCGACGATCGTTCGTAATCTATTGTGTGTATGGTCATTCAGTGACCGTGGATTGTTCTGGGATACACTTTCTTCTGTACATGTCACTACCTGCATCATTCAAACAAACGTATCTATTGGATTATGGATTGGTGGATTATACTTGAACAATTGTATTGTTACAGCATGTACTGAATTGTGCACAAAATAATCGTGAATAATCGTGGATCGTTCAATTTCAAACGATAATTATTGGATATGTGTAGCACTTTCAGCACTTTCTGAATAACCCAGATCAAGCATGCAGATTACAAAGTAACAATGGCAGCTGAAAGCCTGAACTACTTACTTTTTGCAGGTCAGTGTCTTAACAAGCAATAAAGTCATTGGACCAGCATGACAACCAAGAAACCATTTTCACGTGGAGTGGTGAGCAATGACAAGCTCCATGCTGTCTCTGTACCAGTGATATTGTTACATAAGAGATAGATTTTTTTTCTACATATTTCTATTTGATTTACAGATATCTATTTCCTATATTTCAAGAGGGGAATTTTATCAGCAGCAGCCAACGAATAATAAACAGGAAACTTGCTATCATTTCACTTGCAGTTGCATACAAGTTGCTTGGGACTATACTGACAAGGTTATAAACTGGTTTGTGGTGGGTGATATTTCTCGGAAATAATTTTCTAGTTCTGATATCAGATAAAAGTAAAGGTAGAATATTATTTTGCTTGTTGGCACAGCTTTTATTAGTTGGGGAAGTTTTACAACGTGACAACAGATGCAAAAGTGTGAGGACAGGCTGGGCCGTTCTGAACATCAAACACATTTTAACCTGCATTATCATCTATAAACTACAAATTCGAGGTGTTAATAAAAATGTTTAGCTCTACCTGTCAATGTTTTGTTTGGCTTTTGAATATGAACAAAAGCAGCCATATCGAGTGCATTCCCAAAATGAAATGCATCAAGGCTAAAAAACAAATATTGACTGCGCTAACTTTCATTCAAGGTCTTACAGAGGCTTACTAATGTTTGCTTAGAACTCCTATACTTCATAATGGACTTGCATTATTATCATCATGATAGCTTGCCAAATTAATTTTTTGTGGAAATACCACTAAAAAATAATAGTATTTAAATCTGATAACCTAAAAATGTCACTCAGAAAGTTAAATCGTTTGCCTATTTGTTTTATTTCAATTAAGAACATCTCCTTGTGTTTTTTGGATCTTATATTTATGGTCTACAGGTGGCTCGAAAATTCTAATATATACTATGTGCAAAATGTACAAATCATATTAGGTACAGAAAGGTAAAACATTCAACCTCAATGGCCCTCTATCCAGTTTCATTTAAAATGTCTCACACAGACAGATGCTGATGCTGTATGCAAATCGGGATTTTAGGATACTAGGAAAAATACTTATATATCCTAATTATTAATGAATCATTGATAAAGTCAGCGATTTACCATTTCAAAACTGCAAATGTTTGAGACTGAAGTTATGTGGACTTGGATTTCTCAATAAAGAATCATATACTCAAGTACTGGACCAATAGCAGAGAATAACAATGGTTTAATAAATCCAGCTGAGAAATGTGTTTTTCACGAAACCTTTCTATTGGTTGTTTATTGGTTCTTATATATTGATGATATTAGAATAAAGCTTAATCATAAATAGCATTTAATGTTGAGTAATGGACTTATCATCACTGACCTGGTGGAAGCATGTACATGTCAGGTATTGACTGATCAACCAAATAGGATAGCATAAATAAGAATCGTGAAGCTCGACAATGCACCAAAAACTATAATAACATTTTCTTATCCAGGATGGCCTTTTATATTTCCAAAAATCTGTAACAATTAAAAATAAATTGAAAAGTTTTAGAAAAGAAGCCCCAGATACAGCTGACCTTTTTAATTTTATTAGTAGAAAACAATACAAGAAAATTGTAAAGGTTTGCAAAGAACACATTCACTTTCGCCTTAAAGGAAACCTATCCAGCATATGGTAGAAAAAGGAATGAAATGTTTGTCCATTAATTTGAACTGTCTTTTTATTTTCAGCTACTGTGTTACTTCAGATTTGTAAGTTTCCTGTATCTGAGCAATTCTTGGCAAGCCTTAAACAATGCTGCTACAAAGAAAAAAAGAAGAAAAAAAAAAGATGTGAGAGGCCTATTCCAGAAATTGCCACTAATTTAACTGTGACATTAAGAAAAAGCATTAAGTACAAGAAAAAAAGAATGTCCTTTCCTGGCCTTCTAGCATTGAAGACCCCGGAGGAATGGGTGCCTGCACACCCACTGAAGTCATTAGTTTTCAAACCTGCCTAATTTTCACTCCCACACCGTTTGCTAAGCTGCCAGTCAAACAACAGTGTGTGTTTAAGGGGCTTTTTTTGATAATTGTCTACACAGAAAGGCAATGGAAGCTTCAGCTAAAAGAATATCCCCACTTAGCAAGCTGCTGTAAAAGGGAAAGCTCTTGGTTTTTTTCCTGACATTACTTTCCATTGTACAGTATTCATGTCTGTGTATTCTGTGTGCGTATAGACAGATGTGTTTTATACCTTAGTGAATGCGTCTTCTTTGTCATTTATTTTGTACTCTGATCCTTTTCACTGATACTTCAATAGATGCAAATTCATTTACCTTTATCCTGCAACAGCTATTTAAGCTGTACTATTGACCTAGGGTAATTTCAAGTGTTACATATTCTGGTTTCTGTACTGGAAAAATTTTATTGCATTATGCCCAAAACCCCCTAAACAAACCAACCCAGAAAAACTAAAATGTAACAACTTTGTCCTATTATTCCTATTATTATTATTATTTTAATAATACCTTGCATTTATATAGCACCAATATATTACGCAGCGCTTTACAACCTCCATAGTCATGTCAGTATTTGTCGCTAAGAGGGGCTTACAATCTAATTTCCCTATCATAGTCCTAGTCATATGTCACTAACACAGTGCAAAGACAATTTTGGAAGATGGTATTTATCCTTCCTATATTTTTTTGGGAAAACTGGAGTGCCGAAGGAAACCATAAACATTGGGAGAACATGCAAACTTAATATGTGTCCTTGCTAAGATCTGGACCTGGGTCCCTAGTAGATGTTTACATATACCGTAATACCACTATCAAAGCATCAGGATGAAAAAATAGGTAGAAAAATAAACTTTATGCTTTTTAATTTTATATTTTATATTGTAAGATTTTATTGTACATGCTTTCATAATACATATCTATCTATTGTTATCATCTATAACATAATATATATAATATATATATACATAGAGTTTGTAGGTTCTCCCCAAGTCTGCTTAAGGTTTCCCCTGGGTACTACGGGTTTCTTCCCACATCCCGAAAACATGCAGTTAGGATAATTGGCTTCCTCAAAAATTGACCTTAGACTATATTAAAAACATATGACTATGGTAGGGACATTAGATTGTGAGCTCTTGAGGGAAAGTTAGTGACATGACTATGAACTTTGTACAGTGCTGTGTAATATGATGGCACTATATAAATACTGTGTAATAATAATAATATATATTTATATTTAATGTACAGCACTGCAAAATATATATTGTAAAATAATAAAATAAAAAGTATATATATATATATATATATATATATATATATATATATATATATATATATATATATAGAAATGTATTTCTCTGTCTTTTTATAATAAACTCTGTGACTGTGTAGCCTTCAGTAGGTGTAATACAAGGGAATGTCCATTAGGGGGCGCGTGTGACCAGTGAAGAACTGAGTGTAGGGAATAATCAGCAGAAATGTAATTGCAGCAGGAAAGAAATAACATAAAAAACCATCTGAGTAACAGGTAAAATAAACAGAACAAACCAGCAGAAATGTACTTCAGGGTGAACACAGCACTCTGCAGCACTAAAGGATTTCTCCATACAATTATTCACTGACTGTTTAGCACAGCCTCCTGAAATAACTATAAATTAACAGCACTTAGAAATGGAAGAAAGTCACTAATGTGATCTGAAATGAGTTTGAGTTTAAATTAAAAGTGTTCTGTAAAATAACATGTTCCTGCTCTTTTCATTTCTTACAGCTAGAATGTAAAACTAGTAAACAGCATCTGTGATCCTGCCAGGGCTGGATGAGAATAATGTTGTTATTTTTATTGGAAGTTACTGAAGTGTTTTCTTCTGTTTTTTGTTTACCTGAAAAATCAAACCACAGGTTGTTAAAAGTATTTGGCGAGATTATTTGTGTGAAGCATTTTATTTTCCTGGGTTTGCTGCTTTTCTATCAAGGTGTAAAATGATCAGAGCGGCTCGTTGTTGATGTAAACTCACCTGGAGGAGATTTGATTGGTTAAAGCATTGAGTGAAATAAACAATTGCAGAGTTTTTTTATTTCAACTTTATTAACATTATACAATCAACAATTTCAGTCATTCAGAACTCAAGCACCATAACTCAAATATTATTATTTAAATTATGTGAACCACCCTACACCTGCAAAGTGGGCGACATTACACAATAGGCAGGCTTTTTTAATCCCTGAAAACCAAACCGAACGGTTCATTAGAACGGGAGCTGCTTTGAGGCACAATTAGTGACAATTAGTGACATGACTATGGACCTTGTAAAGCTCTGTGTAATATGTTGGCACTATGTAAATACTGGATGATAATAAAATATGTAAACCACTAGTATAGGGTGACAATGCCCCCAGTAGGAATAAGCTGTGAGATTAGCTTGCTGTGCTTTGCCAGCTTGCTGTGTAGATGAAACTGACACAAATCCAAACCAACAGCTCTGTGTAAAGGTGAGAGGACTTTGTGATTGGATGTTGACTTTCCCGCCTAAATATCAGTAGCCAATCCAAAATCAGCATTGGTTCACTCTGTTCAACATGGCTGCCTCCCCTGTCAGCTTCTCCCCAGCAACACCAGTCAGGCCTCACCCTGAAAGAGAAAAGAAAGCTATCAGACCAGTCCAAAATTCCAACTTTTCTATATGCTATAAATTAAATTTTATTAAAGTTATTAAAGAAAGAAACAGGGGCAAGGTGGGGGGAGGCAATCTAATGGGGCCACTGTTTTTTTTTTTTTTTGTGGCCTTCACATTCTTTTTTTTACCTCATTTAGGCTTAGTCTACACCACGGGTGACAAACTCAAATACACAGAGGGCCAAAATTGAAAACCTAGTCAAAGTCGCGGGCCAACCTTGAAATTATTTGAAAAAAATTGAGGAATTTTTTCCTTCTCATTAGATATAAACCCTTTTCATATGGAAACAAAGAGGTTTTGCTTCACCTTCAATCTGGAATAAGCTTATAATAGAGAAAGAGGCAAAGAAAACATTTTTTTAATTTTATTTAATAAAAAATCATATGCCTCTTTCTCTAATTTAGCCTATTATTTTAGTTAAATTTCAATGGTAACCTTTTTGCACAGGCTAACAATAATAATCACAATTTTCTTCTATGAAAATCCAACCATTCAAGTCCATACCTTGGAGTAGCAAGGAAAAGTACAGCTGAGGGGGAGTGCTGGAAATGCCAGACACGGCCAATGTGGAGCTTAATCCTATGAGTGGATTCCTTTGGGGGCCAAAAAAAAGGACATTGGGGCCAGAGTTTGACCCCCCTGGTCTACACGGACGTTTTCCCCAGCATTTACCTGAGGCTTTAAAAGCCCATGTTTGAAATTCCCATGCATTCCAAGGGGCTAATCTACACCGCTTCCTTGAGGCACGTTTATGAATGTTTATGAATCTATAACGTTGCTTGCAACGTTTAAAAAATTATAAATGCTGGGTTAACACTGAAAAACACTAAAAAATGCGGGTAAACGCTTCCATTGATTTCATGGGGGCGTTTTCCCGCATTTTCCCACAATTTTAAGCACTTGAAACATAAACACAGTAAAAACGCGGGAAAACGTGGCATAGACATTTTCCAGCTTTTTAAAGGCAAGATTAAAGCTAAAGCTCTAATAAAAGTACATATAAACACAGTGGGAACGTTTACATGCCGTAGACCCAGCCTTACATGCTTTACAGTTTGTTGCATCCTTGGCAGTCATTTCCCTTCTCCCACCCGGCATTCTCCCATGACATTTTTCCAGATTGGGTTCCTGACAGGGAAACTTGGCTGTGTTATATATATGGTTATTTGGCTATATGTTGGACTGGACAGTTTTAGGAAGGATGAATCCTTATTAAAAGACAAGGATATGGCCTTTCATTGTTAATGTGACGTTCCTACTGGAATTAGTAATATCTTATCATTGTTAGCAGGATAAACACAGAAAGTTCTCATATGTGGCACAAAATAAGTCAGCTGTTGTAGCTCAAAGTCTATGTGCTTATGCAACAACAGAATGGAATTATCATAATATAAGGTTTCCCCTATAGTGATCACATGACACACAGCAACTGGCAGTCAGTGATCACATGATGATAATTATTCTGTATTTATATAGCACAGACACATTACAAAGAGTCATTAATATTATAATTATTATTGTTATTATTAATAAACAGGATTTATATAGTCATAGCACTAATTGTCCCTCAGGGCAGCTCACCATCCCTTCTATATTCATCTTTCCTGTCTTTTTGAACCATTCAGCAACCAAAATTGACCATTCATCATACCGGTATATAGTTATATGCACAGGCTAGCTTAGTGTTCCTCAACCCCTTTAACATGGGGGAACCCCAAATAACTTAACTTTCAAGTCTTCAGAAAACCCCTACTATAATTACTATATCCACATTCCTCAGTACATTAGTGTGGTGGTCAGTATGAAGAATGCCTCCTACATTGCTGGCCAGTGGGAAGAATGTCATGATTACAGACAGACAAAAAGATCATTAGTATCAGGTAAAATGACCTGAGGGAACCCCTAGCAACCTCTGCAGGAACCCTAGTTTGAGAAACCCTGCACTAGATGATTGTTGCCTGAGATGAGCATGTTACTAAATGAATGACCAGGGATGACAGCTGTACTTTCTTATGGAGGAATGCACAGCAGGTTCATCCTTCCTCCTCCCCTCTCCAAAGAAACAGAACAGTACTGTGTGTACAACACTGGAAAACATGCAGAAAGATTAGGGAATTTTCAGCGCCAGAAATCTGACATCTGTACAGGGCAGAACTTGCATAAAAAAAGAAATTTGCCTTTCACACCCAGTAAATTCTGTGCTATCTTGCTTTCCATCTCTGGGCTCATTAATATTCCCACGTGCTATCATATTTCATCTTTTTCCAGGTTATGGATGACATCTCCTGATCTCTCACTGAGCAGGCATGAGATCTGGTGATATGTATTCCTCCAGATTGAAATGAATGAATAAACACTTATTTATTCATATGTGAGCAAGGTTCACAAAGTAGTGCCCATTCTCAGGCATGCGAAGACATGTGGGTTTACCCTTCAACACTTACCACTCTGGTAGACAAAAGGCACAGAAAGTTTAAAAAAAAAAGTTAAAAAAAAAAGCATTTCGTAAAAGGTAAAGCCACTTTTTACATGGGACTGTAAATTTGATGATAAGTCCACTTTAGGTGTACAAAGGGGCCAATTCACAAAAATCAAAAAACCTAAAGCAAACTTTTCCATGTGAAAAATAGAAACTCAACTGGTTGCTAGCAGAAACAGCTAAAGGATGCTTTGGTCCAGTCCCATAGATTAGAAAAATGTGTATCAGCTGGCATCTAAACCAATGAGTTTTATACTTTACTTTAGAATCCCTAGTGCGGTTTACAAATATTCTGTACAGGTTACAAAGTGACAGCGGAGAAGCCAATTCACCAAAAGGAAACAATTCCTGAAGCAGCCAGTGGTAACAGCGTGAGGCTTGTTGTCATGTACATATCGGAATCAGTTATGCTGGAGAGGAAACGGCTTTTACATTTGTTATCTACTTCTACCTTTAATAAACACATTCCCATTGAGTCACTGCAAGGCATTTATACAGATCTGGGGTATTTTGCTTGTTCAAGCTTTTTTTGCATCCTATTATACCATCACAGAGAAAAGCTTAGGATGCTGCGAAGATCAGACCTGGGATGTGCAATCTTTTCTGTATATTACTAGGTTGGATACAATCCTGCACACTGCATGAGGAAGGAGAGGGCATTGGGGCAACATTGGTGTGCAAAGTCCAAGAAAGACAATGAAGTGTTCCCAACTGCTGAAATGTGGCTGGGTGATAGCAGGATAGAATAGATTTCTATGACAATGCCCCAAATACTTTGGTTTTATCTTCTAATATTGTGCCTTTTCCTTCTATCCCCAATGATCCACGTGGTCATAATATTTTTAAATTAACCATTCCATTGTCAGTGCATACCTTATTTAGAAGCAGTGATATCAGAACTTATTTTCAGATAATGACTGATGGGAGGGGTTGGCAGGGTGCTGTACATAACTCCCTGCCTCATGCAGACAGAGAGCAGTTTGGGACAGTCAAGCTGAAAAGAAAAGGGTTATATGACACTGGATGTTCAGGAAACGAGGGGGGCTAAGTCTGACTTGCTGCAATTTTTAATGCACACTATTAGATCAAAATAAGAAATCTCAGGAGCCTCAAGAGGGATTTGCAATTGTCTAATGTTGAAGGTAATGCTGGAGTCCAGTTTAAATTAAAACAAAAACATGTGGGGAGCTTTAATGCCTCTGTGTCCCCTCTGTGTGCTACTGATAAACCCAATTAGCATGCATATAGCAGCATTTTACATCCTAAGGGAGGATCCTTGATGTCTGTATTTGTCCATAGAAATGGATACACACGCTGATAATGAATTACTTGAATAAATCTATGTTCAATTAAAAAAAACAATTATAATTGGATAATATAAAAAATATTACACAATGCGAGGGTACCTCCTACAAACCTCCAGAACACCAGATGCCATGTTTCCCAAGATTATTGCCACATTGCCAAGCCAATCACCAGAGTGAAACTGCATTGTCCAACAGAGATGCTATTTTGCTAGTAACTTCACAGCAATGCCATGTGTTGCTAATTTTATCTTACCGTATATTGCCCCTTATAGTGGTGCCATTCTGCTACCAATTGTCACAATGCCCAAAGAGTCCACTTCTGTTTGCTTCTGATCAGTCTTTGTCAGCTCTCACCTAGATGTATGCCTAATACACATTCAGCACTGTCAGGTATATACAAAGATATTGGCAAGAGAGAAATATTTGTAACTACTTAAACACTTGTTTGTGCAGCCTTCACTACCTGTTCTAGTTAGCATACTAAGGCAGTCAGACAATTGTCATTTCAAGAAGGAGATCACAATGATAGCCTCAAAATTCTTCTCTATACCATTTACCTTTAATTGGAACACTTCCCAAGCAAACCTGCTCTCAGTTCAATTATTGTTCCATATATGTCCCAACTTTGGAACTAACATATTTTAGGCTCAGGAGAAGTGTTGGCGTGGCAGTGCAACTTCACGTTTTTACAGATAGTTTATATTTAGTATTTAGTAGCTAGCTGAGTTGAGTGCTGGAGAATTCATGCTATGTTCAGCACTGATAGTCACTCCCTGACATATCTTACAATGGGATAAAACTGTATTAATTCAATGGGAAAATCCAACCTGGCAAATTAGTTTTTCATTTGAAAAGGACTGATTAGGTGTTAAGTGTTGCCTGTTCTAAATGTAAGTAAATCAGGCAAACATCATCTGTAAGAGCTATTTTAGACTTGTAGTAAACCACAGTGTACTACTGCAGGCCCAACTGTGTTCTCAACAGCTCTTGTTTGACTGAATGGGAGCAATAGCAAATCATTTTATGCATGCATTCGAGGTGGAATGCAGTTCAGTTCCTGCAAGCAACAAGTGGCTTCTGGCTGCGTGGTTGCTTTCTTCGAGAAAGGACCAGACTCCAACTGTACTCAACTTACCAATTGCAGGAGTTGAATAGGTGTGTCTGGGAGCAGCTAATCATTTTGAATTCGAATCAGATTTGACAGCAAGTCTGAAAGGTGTCTGGGTATCCAAACCTAGGTGAAAATTGGCCTTCAACAATTTATCTTATTCTTTAATTGTTGTGAAGCAAGTGAAAAAAGTTGAGGACTAAAAACATTTTCCTGATGAAGCTTAACCCCTTGAGTATGTTGAACTTAAATGATACAACCTTAAAAACATATTCTTTTTAGGACACATCTCCTTTGACCATTTATCTACCCCAGCACATACATGTCTTTGGGGCAATGCTGGTTCAAAAAGCCCAGTATGTAGGGCCAGTGCTGCCAGGTGAGTCGGCAAATATCATTGAATAATACGCTGGATCAGTGTGTTGTTTCCTTATATTTACTATTCCAAATCATATGGAGATCAAGGATGTGACCTGTGTTCAGACATTTCTTAAAGCTCTTGAAACATTATTATAGTGTTATTTTAAAAGCAAATTATAGAACACAATACATTTTTTCACAGTTTAACATTTTTGTGATAAAAACTAACATTGTCAAAACAGAGCACATATTTATATATTTTTGGAAAATGATATTGCCAAAAGAAAGCGTAACCTATTTCCAAATAAAAAGATAATCTGGGGGTTGTATAACTCTATTATTCATAGTTTACTTTGATCCATAAGTGGCAAACAGTTATGAGAGCTGAAGTGGTTAATAATGTTTGAAGAAACACTACAAGGTATGGTGAATTCTGATGAGCATATGGACTGGTAACCACAGCTGACGTCCTGAGACAGCTCCCTGGTTAAAAACATAGAATCCAAAAGAGATTGTTTCATAAAACAAATCATTCCAGTTGAATGGTTTAATTAATAGTTTATCACCAATGAGATACTGCCAACATATTCCACAGGGCCTTTATAGAAACCGATAACCATTCATAACTATCTTTGCTCCAGTGAGCCTTAAAGTGAGTCTATAGCCAGCCTATGGATTTTTAGGTATTTAAATATTCTTAACAAGCAGTACATGAGTTTTAAAGCAGTCTGTTACTGAACTCTGTAGCTGCAGGCACAGAGAAACGAGTCATCGTCATAGGTCACAGCATGAGCAATGAAGCCAGCCAAGTTGTTTCCTCGACAGCTCAGGTCCATCAGCAGACATTCTGTCTTCTAATCTCTACTTTAAATTCATAGCAGGAGCTCAGAGAGAGAATGGAACAAGGTAAACCTGACTTATTAAGAGATAAAATAAGGTTTAGGTATAAAATAGGGAGACATTTTGAGAATCAATTACATTACAGTGCCTACAGCTACAGAGCTTAGTGAAGGCTTGTTTTCATACTTGTTTACTGCTCGATCAAATGTGCCTGCAGCTACAGAAGTCAATAAGTGTGTTTCAAATGCTAATTTAATGCATGTTAAGAATATCTTAAAAACTGAGCTTTTATAACATGAAAACAGATTCACGTTTCACTGCCTTTAGACATCTGAGGGCACTCAATCACACAGCCATGATCCAATCAGTCTAATGGAAAATACTTGTATGTTCTGTCAAAATAGCCTACCTGGTAAGGTAAGGTTTGGTAGTTATCTGGAGGGTTATTGTTTTGGGTCAGGTTTGGTGTGATTTAGTTTTTATGCTTAAGGTTGAACAGTAGGTAGGGGTTAAAGTTAGGCACTAGGGAGGTGGGTTTTGGTTAGGCACTGGGCAGGAGGTTAAGATGAGGCAACTGGAAGAAAAAGAATAGGGTTAGACCCCAAGAAGAGGGTGTTTATTTTAGGTACCAGATGAAGGGGAAGATGGTAGGTAAGTCTTGAACATCAGGTAGCAGAATGGGATTTTAGCACTGGTGGTAGGACATCTAAATGGTGTAGGTCATTACCCAAAACACTGGCTCACCTGGGATTACAAATGTTTTTGCTGGAGATTGAAGGTAGGTGGAGTTAGGAAAAGTAGCTGCTATGGGTTTACTAGTGAGTAAACAATAACAACATCTGATGTCCTCTAAACTGCCTAATTAACATTCCTTCTGACAGCAGACTGCTGGCTGGCTCAGGGCATACTGAGAGATTACCCACAGACATAATATTATTGCCAGACTTAGCTGAAAAGGACCAGATCTGGCAACTGCCTTAGAGGCCAAATAAGTGTCATTTTCACACATGCATAGACATTCGAAGGGAAGTAGATATATCAGTATTTGTTTGGGGCAAAAATGTATCATTCAGAGCAAACCAAAAAAACAAAAACAAAGGTTAATGAAAACATTTATATCTTTATATATATATACAGTTATTTATAGGCCCCTTAGTTTCAATACTATAGTCGCATAATCAAGAATTTAAAATCAAGCCCCATCACAGTTTCTGCATTACATGCCTGTGGTAAAGTATGCCACGATTCTATTTTCAACGATTGCAAACTGTATTGAACATGCTGTGGATGTGATTGATCTGTGCATTAAGTTTACTACTTCATCAAGGATACACTGATATGATGCTAGCCTGACCTATAAAGCATAAACTGTAGAGTGTATATCTGAACATGGAACTCTTTTTTACATTAAAGAAACCAGATTATTCTGGCATTTGCCAAGCCTCATAGTGAATTAGTAAAAGGTAAGTAGAGAGAAAGGGAGGCTTTTATGGCAAGTTAGAATTTACTGATAAAACATTAAGTTTATTAATACACAGATACATTTTTATAAAAGAATATTGCACAAAAATATGAACTTATTACTACTGTCTTACTGGATGTTTAAAGTGACCAATTTTACCTGAGGAAGCCAAAAGGGTGAATTGCGTAGGAAATGATACCTATTGATAAAACTGGTTACTTCAAACATCCAGTAACACAGTAGTAATAAATTAATATTTTTGTGCAACTTGAGTTTTGTTCAAAACAAACACACACTATAACTATGTAATGTGTTCCTAAATATCTTTTATAAAAAAAAATTATCTGTGTATTAATAAACTTAATGTTTTATCAGTAATTACTAACTTGCCATAAAGCCTCCCTTTCTCTCTACTTACCCTTTACTGACCTATAAAGCACACTATTCCCATGTCTGTGCAGTTGTCATTTTACCCTAAAAATGGTTTTGTATTGACATATTGACACACACACATCTTGTCTTCTTTCCTGGAAATACAATGTGTAAAAAAATGTGGTGTGCTATTAATGGGTCTCGTCAATGTACAATGCCTTCTGTGCTTCCTTTGCAATCTGCATCTTCATCCATCTCTGTCTCCTGTGATTTGTCCTATGGCCTATTCACAATACTCTTGCTTTCATCCTCTATTACATCTCTGCCTGTTGCTCCATGTCCTTTTTACGAACCATCATTTCCCTTATATCCTCTAGATACCCTCCTAACCCTTTAGCTGCACAGTGCAAAAAAGAAATGACTAGAAGATAATGTTATAAGGGAATTTAAGTAGCCTCATCCCATTAGTGAGACCACCGATTGCAGCAAACTTCTTTTGGGGGTTTGCAGGCTGTCTGTTCGCACAGATCTAGCTCCAGTTGCTAAGGAATGAGAATGACACTTTTTGGAATGGGACTTGGTAATCGCATTACAGCCAGTCATTTCAGCTACTAATTGGACAATCATCTGACAAGCACCTTATTATTTAACAAGTGGAGAAAAATGCAGTAAACAAGCAGATACAATTAAACAAGCCTTTATGATTGGAGATGCGGCTTCCGCTTTCAATGAAAAGCATTTGCAGCCATTTGATGGAAAAAAAAATGATTCAAGTGTTTTATCACTGTGAGTGATATTATTAAAATGGCAATTCATGGCGGTGAGGTTTTGCAATATGACCATATTAACATGTCATTTAGCCTTCAAGGTTACAGTAAAACATATAATACACTGATATACATAGAAAACATTAATTAAATCAAAGGTGACAGAAACCCGTGTGTTAAGTGGGGGGTGTCAGGCAAGCGCTATGTATAGTCGAGGCCCCCTTTCCTGTCGTGCGATTAATGGGCCGTGGGGAATTATTTTTTAAAGCTCCAGAAGGTGCCATCAGGCTATGAAATGAGACATGGTACAACATTTAGATAATAACAGTAAAAGACTGTTAACTATTCATGTAAGACGGGAATAAATATAGTATTACTGCCACACAACAGGCTCTGTGTTTGAAAGCTTAGCTTGTTATAGAATTAAATATTTTGTCTTAACAGAATAAAACAAACATTTCAGTTTGGGGCTTCATGCAGATTCCATTGTGAATGGCTTTGTTGTTTTACATTGTATTTTTTTTCCCACTGATCCCTTAGGTGTGATATTTTATAGTGAATGACTTTTTAATGGGGACATATGTGGTCCACGAGTCGCATAAAGCAAAGTCCTCAGCTGCCAGTAGCAACAAAAGACGACCAGCTGGCCGTTAAATAGGCCCGTACAATTGCCATAGCAACGGCGATGGCAGCCTCTCTTGTCATCCGCTGTTAATTAGCAGGGTGCCTTTGTAAAGAAAATAGGGGTAGTTTCCTAGTGCTGACAATGATTGGATGACGTCCTCTCTTCATGTGACCGGCCTTAGAAAAGGAAGAGTGGCAGAATAAAGCCATAGAGCAGGCAGTAAGTGCTGACAATTCACTTCAGTTTTTCTGACTGTAGGGATGCTCTCAGGAGATCAGTAGAATGGGGTCTTGATGGCAGATAACAACCGCCTGGACGACCTTTTCTACTTCTCTGCTGATTTAAAGCCTTACTGACTCAGTTTGATGCCTGCTTCCCTACAATCTTCAGCATTTCTTTTGGAGTGTATGCGTACACACGTTCTCTACATACGCTGCTAGAATGACATTTACAGACCTTTATATTTGCTTTTTTCTCCCTTTTTTTTATACGTTATATACTACAAAGTGAACATACGATAAATAGATTATGGATAGTAAGAAACTTCAGCTGTCATGTCCACTACTTACGTAGGTTGTCCCCTCTGATCTTCATCTTCAGCACATGCATAGGGGATCAGATAATAAAAGAGTAATAATACACCCTTTGTATGCTTTTTAGGGTGACAGGTACAGAAAGGTTCATAGAGTATTTTGTAATACCATTGTTGAGTGGAACTCCAGGGAACCAACTAAGTACACAACTTAACTACTTTTACATGAACTGCTTTACTTCTGTTTAGCTAGTCTTGAGTTCAAGCAAATTACCAAATCACCGTATGACACTCATAGGCCAATGTTTTGGACAGTAGGGTAAGAGGGGACAATGATTAGCCTTTTAAATGTTCTGGCCATTTCTAGTGCTAATAGCAAAATAATTGTAAGGGTGCAGGGGATGCAGAAAGGATTCAGAATACTTTTTATGCTTTAGGATACATGAAACCATCTATTTTTCTATGGGTTGTACACTTTTAATGTACTTCTGCCTATTATTACTATTACCCTTTTATCATAAAGTGGCAACTTATTTTGCATCACTGTACAATATATAAAACAGACCACATGCCCATTACATAGCTCTCCTCCTGGTCCTGCTTATTTTCCAGATAATATCCTAAAAGCAGCATCTGCTCCCCTAACAACATTGTCCTTTCATCTTCTCCAAATAAAAGTAGAATCTAACCTAGAACATTTTACCAGGTTACCTACCTGTCATCATATGATGATGTTGTACATAGTAAAGGCTGGTTCACATTAGTGTGTTGCATTCACAAACGTTTCCATGAATAAAAGCAAAGTAAGTAACTCACAGTATTTATGTTAGAGCGTTAAGTTGCCTGTAATTGTTAATGGCACCCCAATGCAACTTTCGAATGCACTGCCATGTTGCATTTGGCAGCCCATTTACAATAATGTTTTTTTCTTAGTCTGCTTGAAATATTAATTATTTAAAATGGTGATAAAGAATATTTGTTCACAGTTTTACTGTGTTACTAGACTAAGTTATAGTGGTTAAAAAACAAAAAGTCAGGTTTTTGCTGGAAACTACATACAAACTATTGTGGTGGCTTTTTGCGGTGTTGAGCCCAGTCACCAAAAACAATGGAACAATGGAACATGCACAGGATTTACATCATCAGTGGCCATCCAATGGCCAAGAGGATCACTTTGAATCTTGAAGTTGGCCCTGAAGAGAGCTGCCTTGGGGGATGTAGCAGTGACAGATTCCTAGACGTGTTATTCAGTGCAGGGTGTCTACAAAAAGGCAAGTGTATATCCCAATGGCAAAAGCTCACCCACACCATTGAGAATATAAATATATAAAGATGTAAGAAAAATAAACATCATCATATGCTTTAGGAGGTCATTTAAGTGTTTCATATTAAAATGCTTTATTGATCTCAACACACTCTAAAGTGCTAGGCAGTAAGCTAAACCATTTTAACATAAAAGAAAAAGACAGTGAAATAATAAGTGTGAATGATCTGATCAATAAGTAAATTGAATAGAAAAGAAACAATTATGTTTATGTCCTCAATGGCACATGTTTACAATCAGCACATGTATGGGAAAGCCAGGTGTCCAGTCCTGTACAAGTTTAAAGCATGTTATGAGTAAACATGTGAGGGCCAGGGGATGGAGCTTGCAGGACACAAGGGAGTGTGGAAAGATGATACATACTGCGTAACCTGCTGGATGTCGGAAACTAAGATTAGAGTGCTAAAGCCTGAACAGGTGTGCTTTAAAACATGAAAGAACTAATGGAAGGACTATTTGGGTGGTCTAGTGTATAATGTTGTCCAGCATGGCCAATGACTTAAAGTCAGAAAAAGGAGGTAATTTAGGACAATAACTTCAGACAGAATTGTAAAAGTTAAGTGTTTAACAATATACTGTAACTAGGAACAGCACACAGCTCCAGCATCATAGGACAGATGTGGATTCAACTCAAAGCTCCATCACAAAAAGTCAGGTATTAAGTTTAAATTTACTACACTGAACACGATAAAGAAAAACTGTTCTCTTATTTAGTACTGCACTGAACACCTTTTGGCCCCAACAACAGCTGAAACACTTATTGTCCCCGACCCCACAAGAGATAAAGCTAGCTAGCTCAACATTGATGGGTTGATACTTCTAAAAGTACTTCTACAAGTACTTCTACAAAGTCCTAATATTTAAATTCATAGGGCTTGATTTATTAAATCTCTCCAAGGCTGGAGAGGGTACACTTTTATCAGTGAAGCTGGGTGATCCAGCAAACTTGCTGGATAATGAATTTTTCAAATTCTTTTGCTATTTTTTAGCAAATGTTTTCAATCCTGGACAAGATCCATTCCAGGTTTGCTGGATTACCCAGCTTCACTAAAAAATTGTTTCCTTTCCTGCCTTGGAGAGCCTTATTATATCAGGCCTATAGTCTCCAAGTTGTTATTACCCATCTTTACCCTAGTGTAAGTATGTTGCAGTTGCAATCAGGATTTACTGAACCAGGAAATTTTATTTTCAAACATTACAAACACTTTTTAAGCAATTAGTTCTCTACAACTGGACAAAAAGGGCATGAAATAATTGTCTGTGGTGACGAATCAGAAATCCTGCCTAATGTTGTAAAGTAAACCCTCATTGATAATATCAATCAGGTATCAGTCCCTAATTATATTCTATTTTAAAAATTTCAAAGTTCTGCAGGCAGTGCTGAAACTTCTAAATAAACAATTGTAAAACCTAGGCAATTTAAATTAGGCAAATTATTAAAAATGTATAGGCAAAGTTCACTTTTTTAACCACACTTCTGTGGCTCCTTATTATTTAGTTGATGCTTATCACATAAAGGGAAGCTTTGGGAGTGGAGACAAGCACAACTTTTACAAGAAAAACTAAGGCAGAACTTAACTTAAAAATTTAAAAAAAAAAAAAAAAAAAAAACAAGCACCCAAGTTTTTAATTGCAGAAGGGACAGGCTATGTCAAACTTACCTGTCTGTTTGCAATGTTCTCTATATTGTACACTGAGCTGCGCTGAATAATGAATTAACTCCCAAATTCTGGAATTACATCACTCCCGCCCTGCCAATTAGGATGACAAAAAATTCTAAAGCTGGAAAAGGAATGAGTTTAGTTAACTAATTGAGAACAGACAGGTACATTTATTTTTATGCAGAAGAGACATAGCCTGTACTTCCTTCAATAAAACTGCCTGCTCACAATTTTTTTTTATTTTCATGTTTAGTTCCTCTTTAGTGTCTACATACATTTTAAGCCCTTTGTTACTGGAACTACATGTAAATTTTACATTTCTGTATTTAGTTTAATTTACTTGTAGTTTTTTTACTTTTTAGTTGGACAATAGGAAGTAATGCTTTTCTTTTGTTTGTGAAAAAATCCGTAGGAGGTCTGAGACAGCAATAGCATCTTGGTAGTCACCTTTCAATCATTAAACATTCAAGTGTGTGGTTTCACCCCTGGCTGCTTGCAATACCACTGATCAAGTTAAAGATTAAAATACGCTGTGGTCCTATTAGCCTAATGAGGCATATTAACCTGGCATTAATATTTTATGAGGAGGTGAATTCTGAAATACCATGTATCTGCATTTTTATAGAGTCAAGGTATTATAAAATTTATTTGTTTACAGTTCATATATTTTATATCCAAGGGAAAAATTAATTAGAGACAGTGGTCAGTGGTCTACGTAGTTGAAAGATTATAGCATGAGAAACAATGATGAGTTTTTTTTTCTTATTAGTATTTTACATTGGGTACATTTTTGACAAGTTTGCGTGATGATCTATTACTAGTATCAAATTAATGAACGTATCATCCTCATGTTCCCCGTGTGTTATTTTGCTTTATTCTCATTCTTCATAAAAGGTTAAGTTTTTTCAAGGGAGTAAAAAATATCTATTGAAATTTACAAACCCACTTACCTCCCTAAAGCATCAATCTGTCAAAACATAAAATCACTGACAGCTGAAGTGTATAACATTGATTATCTTGTTACAATGACAGTCAATTCTTCAAGGTGCTGTGTTGGAAGCCAGAAAAATGTAATGATCTGAGCAATTTTGACAAGGGTCAAATCGTGATGGCTGAAAGGCTGGGTCAGACCATCTCGAAAACGACAGGTTGACAGCTTGGCAGTGTTTCTGGTATGCAGTGGTTAAAAATTACCAAAAATGGTCTAAGGTAGGTCAATTGGCAACTGGGTCGTGGGAACCCAAAACATATTAAACTCATGAGGGGGAAGCTAGCATGCCTGTTCCAGTGCAATAGAATTGTTCCAGTTGCACCAATTTCCTAAAAACCCAATGCTGGGGGGCTGAGAAACTGGCATCATCTCACTGGTTCCTCTCTTTGAATCCCAGCCAGGACACTATCTGCAAGGAGTTTTCATATTCTACCTGTGTTTGTGTGGACTTCCTCTGAACACACCATTTTCTTCAAAAACATGTAGTAAGGTTAATTGGCACTGACGTTGGTATTTAAACAAACTTATTACAGGCTATGAGAAATTTATTAGAACACAGAGTACATTGCAGCATGCTGTGAATGGGTCTGAGTGCCCATACTGACTCCTGTCTACTGCCAAATGGCTGGAGGAAGCAGTGTGACTTAGATCTCCTGCTAGGGTATTGGTGCCAAATGTTATGGGACACTTTTGTCTTGTGGGATCCATGCCATAGTGGGTCAATGTGGTTTGCTTTAAACTGGTAATGTGCATTGCATTGGAGTGTACAAATCAAATACTGCATGTGCAATGTTTGGTCTGTTCTTGTTCAAAGGGGCAATCAACTCAAATAAATGGTACATGCTATTACACTAAATAACATTTACCGTAACTTATTGCAGTGAACCAGGCCAAACAGATGTCTCTGAGTCCTATTCCTGTGTGTAAAGCACATTTCTGTACCCCGCTGCATCATTTTTGTGCCATCTTCACCTTTGTGTGTACTGGTGGTAGCAACAACATCAGAAACAATGACGGTAGTGACCATTATAGGTCACTCAACAAAAAACAGACGCTGTGTTGGAAAGACAGTGAAAAGTTATTCAGACTGCTAAGCCAAGAATGTACAAAAGACAAGTGGCCTAAACTGCTCCAAACCTTGATCCAGGTTTACACTTGAACCTGTCAGTTCTTCTGACAAAAAGATAATTGAGTGTGCCAGGTGGCTTTGACAACAGCAAATGTTGACAAAGCCAAATGTTGACTACATTGTACGCAAAAGCAAGGCTTGCTTTTATGTATAATTCAGTCTTGGATAACTGAAATTGTAAAGCCTCTCTTTTCCTGGTATATTTTATTAGGCCCACCTGCTCAAAAAAAAATTCCTACATACCTAATTGCCTAGTAAAACACAGCATATACACACTTATCCTAGTAACACTTTTAGAGGTAACTAGAGATGGTGAATGAAATGCAGAAAAATCAAGGCCAAGCATGGAGTATTGGAGGCTCTGTGGAAGTAAAGGTAAGTGGTATAGTGTTTAATTGGCTTGGGTTACAGTTAGTGCAATTTGCATTGGATTTGCATAAAAAAAAATATTTTTTGCCATCATGTTAACCATCTCCAGTGTACAGCTTTCCATATGCGTGTTACAGCCATAATGGGGTTACATGTATAGAAATTTAGTCAAGAGTATTTTTGAGAAACCATTCAAACAAGCACACATGGTGATGGATTTTGCTATTCACATTACAATTTTTGTCCATAAATCAAATTGTGGGATAAATCTTCAGAAAAGAGAATTTTTGGAAGTCCCTGACTTCTGTCCAGCCCCTTTACCTGCTAAAAACCAGACAAATGAGAATCCCTAAGACAATTTAGGTCCCTGTTGAACTGCATTCTACTTCATGCTGAACCTTGGTCCCTACAACTTTTTTTCAAGTGAATGGGGGTGGTTGGAAACCACTTTTCGCATGCAACTATCGCGGATCACAACAAGATTCCAGCAGTTTACTATGGGCCCAGAACAGACTAACAGCACAAAAACAATTAGAAATACCTAACAACATACTGGTACAAGTGTACAGCACCACTGCACTTGCAAAAGATGGCTGGCTAAGAGAGAGAGCTCTTTACTCAGGAGGACTTGTCTTCATATTTTTCCCTCATTCTTCTTTGGAGATTTATTGATGATGTCTTCCTGATATGGACTACCAAAGAACTACTACAAGAATTTCTTTCCCAACTCAAATTTTCTCAACTCTCAATTTCGCCATGCAATTTGACTAACAAAAAGTTTTATTGGATTTTATTTATTTATTTATTTATTTTTTATTGGATTGGTTTTATTATTTTATTGTTTTTACTGGATATTGAGATAATCAAACAAACATCTTACACCCTGGCATCTATATTATGTTGTAAATCCATAGCAGGTAATCAATACTTTTCACCACTGCTTCACATCTGGTCCCCCTCATTCACAGCATTCCCTACTCACAATACCTACATATTCATAGAAACTGCTCCGATGAACTGGACTATAAACTTTAAGCTAAATTATTACAATAAAGACACCTAAAAAGAGGGTATAGCAGGAAATCCCTAAAGAAAGCTTACCAGACTTAACTAAACTCAACTAAATGATGTCTCAAATTTAACTACATTTGGGTTTAAATTTTTGTTTTCACCATTTTGTGAACTTCATCTCCACAGGCGTTTTCTATCTAGCCATATGTATTTGTGGATGTTTCTATGTTGGCAAAATTAAACAACAGTTTTTTTTTACTTATTAATGAACAAATCTATCTTATCTCCAATAGAAAGATTACAACTCTGTTGAGCAGGCAAATTGGTATGGAACATTACTTGGAAAGTGACTGTTTAAGATCCCTTGCCCTGAAAAAAAGGCCATCAGATTCTAGGGGGGGAAATTTGGGCAAACTTCATTTACAGAAAGAAACTAGATGGATGTATACCTTAAAAGTGACCACTTTTCCTGGTCTCAATTCATGTATTTTTTTCTTTTATTCATTAATAATTATTTTTTAGTTGTCACTTTACAGAGAGTCTTAAACCTATTCAAGTATTCATCCGCACTCTGAATTTGATACTCTATCTGAAGTTTTCTATGTGTGCTTGGAGCGCATGTATGTGGGCACTGCTCGCACATATTGGGCCGGCAATATCACTAGAATCTGGAATGCATATGTCTGCATTCCAGCACCAAGTGTATCTCTTTACATCCTTCATGCCACTTTCAGCCCAGGGCATACTTCCTTTCCAAACTACATGACATCCAACAGACACACCCATTCCCAATGAGATATTCAATGTAGTCAGTCTGAGCATCACTTACTGCATGGTGTGTGTAAAAATCATAACTACTCCTAACAGCAGGTCCAAAAGCAACAAACAACTAAACAAAGGTCCAAAAGGTTTAAATATGTTTTCCTAGTTGATAGAACATTTGATGCTGACTTTCCTAACAGTACTTGGAGATCAATGAAGAACATACTTAAAATATGGCCTAATTAAATGAAATGACAATCCCTGACCAGGTCATTACCGAAGTAACTGGCTTACTGTTTTTGCTCTCTGTGCTACTTTGGTTAAGTTCCTCCTTGCTTCCTGCCCAGTAGTCACATCAAAAAGGTCAGGACATTTCTCAAAAGTGGGGGAAGTCCTTTCTTTGCAACTGTCACTGCAACAAGTGTCACCCTTGGGTACAATTGTGGAAATTACTTCATTTTCAGTGACAATGGTCTGAACACTAACCTCCTACTGCTAAAATAAAATGTGCTTTTCTATGTATTGCAGGTCAATGATGGAAGGTGGGGGCAACATGGAGCTGTATGTAGCTTTCTGACATCATATCAGCACACTGTCAAAGTATTCTTTTCAAAAGCCCTAAGCCATAATCCAACCATGATGATGATGCCAACGGGGTGTCTCTTGACAAACAACAAAATGCCTTGATTTGTGGATGTCATTCTAGAGAGGTATGAATTTCTAGACAAACTGTATTAGAACCCCAACACCTATTCTAACATCCAAATGTGATACTGAACCTCTGTGGTTAAAAGAAATGAAATCTGTTAAATCCATTAAATAGAAGTGAAGGGTCAGAGAGATGCAGGTTGGGGAAAAAAACCTAAATGATACTTGATGGGATCTGACTGTAGATTTTAAAGCACCCTGCAAAAATGTCACAGTGAAATCAGAGTAGGGGATTTCACTACAAGAATGGCACCTGTACAACTTGCAAGTCTAAAGATAAGGTTGGAGATCAGCTCTAGGCATGAACAGAACAGACTATGGTATGAACATGCAACTTACTGTGACTTGATAAAGACCCACATCATTATATATAAAGCAGAAATGTGCAGTTGCAAGAATGGAATAAGAATGGGCTGGAAAACACAAGAGGATTGCAGAAATATTTGATGTCTAATGGATTCTGGCAGCTGCTCAAATTGATGGGAAGACAAAGAGAACAAAAAGAAAAATTAGAAGCCTCAAAGATGCATCCTGCTGGGGTCAACAATGCCATGTGGTGGAGAAGCAGATCCATTCCAATGGCTATAGCAAAATTTGAATTACGCAGGATGCTACAACAGATGAATCACTTCATGGCATATGTATGTATCTGAAGATATCCGTGGGCTATCACGTGCAAGTGTATCTAAAAATATAATCCATATTATGAAAAATGTATGTTCCTTGCAGGGCATTATGGAGGAGATATGTTAAATGAGCTCATAACACACGAAATAGGGAGACAATTTAGTAATGCATTTGACTGCATTAAATACATTGAATAGCTCTGAGACAAACATTGCTCTTTTTCAGTTTCCTGGAAATCAAAGATTATTTGCATTGTAAGTATAAAAGAAGGATGATTTACAGTACAGTACAAGATTTCCATATATTCCTGACATTACACAACATCTATAACGGCAGTATTGAGATCCATTGTAAGAAACTGTTTTTCTGTAGAACTGACAAGCAAAATAGTCTTTCTGTGTGAAAGATCTATAAATGAATGTCACAGTTATGATACTTTGAAAAATAAGGTACATTAGGGTCCTCAATGTAAAAAACATCAAACACTCCTACTGAATAAAAACACCTAGTTTATCTCTGATTATGTGCTCTGTGCTCTCTTATTTTTAGGAAAACTTTGAAGGCCAAATTGGATAAGGATCTATCCTTGTGACAGATGGGTTAAGCAGTATTATGTGCTGGTGTTTATCTTTTAAGTGCTAGTGTCATTTTAGCAAACACTATGCTGGCAAGGAGCATATTGCCAGAGCTCCCGTTATGAAGCTTTTGATGTCTTGAAGGGAACGTGTTAAATTGTATTCCAGTCTTACCTTCAGTCTAGAATAATTGTACAGGTTCCTCTCCTTTACTGAAATTGTATGCTGTAAGATGCTCATGGTGATCAGAGTCAGAGCCTGACTGATCTCTTGGCTGGAGGACATCAACTGGCAGGAGAATCTCATCTAGCTTTTTATTCTAAGTTTTACTATCCATGAACTGCTTTTTTTTTTACATTGGCTTTAAAGTTAGTAAATTATGGAGGTTTAGCATTATATGTGGGTATTACCACAGCTTTCTGTTCTCAGGAAGTTATGTACAGCGATCTTACAGCTCATCCACCGGCCACGACCTGCCTGCATTGCACCGAGAGGCCCAAAGACCTATCAATGATGTCATTGGGTCTAAAACCAAGTACACTATAAATATATTATAAAAAATAATATTTTATTAGTTTTTGATAGCGTGGAGAGGAGTTAGAGATCTTATTGTGTTCTTATTTCTTTATGTGTCCCTTCTTTACTGGTGGCCATTGTCACTGGGACTGCTAATCAGGGAAAATCCAAAACTTTGATTTGTGACCAGAATATGAATAAATGAGAACATTCCAATGGAGACGACAATTCCAGGTATATGTGTCTAAGGCGTTCACCTCACTTTGGAGAGATCTCTTCTCACTTTCTTTTTAAAAAAAACTAAAAAAAGTTATTTTTCTAATTTGATTTGAAAATGACAGCCATGTAACTAAAATAAATGATCATTATCCCTGCTTCTACAAACTGCCATAGCAGTACCCTGACAGCTGGACCAGGTAACATAGAGACACCAGACCTACCTCTGGCTTTGTAATGGGTGAGGGCATAATTTATGGGGTTCAGCTGTCAGCCAGGTCCAGTCCTGTGTTTTTGGACTGCTGACCGCAGGTCGTTTGAATACAGCCTGTTAGCATATTTCGTTCATAAATACTTCATAACAATATTGTTGCGTTGCATGTTTTGGGCTGTATGAATAAAGGTCTGTTTGATGTTCAATATGACTAAGCCTACGTACATACGTGCAATAGAATTTTGCGTGCATACAGCAGTCATCTATCGTTCAAACAGCCGTCCTGCTGGATCCACTGACGATGGACCACGAAGGATCATAATGCAGGGGAGAGAGAGCACAGCAGGGTGCCGCTCTGTCGTTCTCCCCCCTCCCTTCCCCATAGAGCATAACGGTGCTCTATGTACAGCACTTGTACATGTATAGTGCAGTTGTTTGTCGTTGGAAAGGACAATTATTGCACATGTGTATGTTGCCTAAATCACAGTTATTAAAACATGTTGCAAGCTCCCGCTCTTCATTATTATTATTAATACTAACTTTATTTATCTATTACAAATGACTGTTCATTAATAAAGGGGTTGCAAAAAAAACAAAAACTGCATAATAGACAAGTACAAACAATGACACAGAAGAAGGAGGACCCTCATCTGGTTTACTATTCCATGGAATTAAACATATCAACTCTAAGCTAATAGAGCACAGCCTTTTTTTTATGTTTTGAGTCAAAATATTCCCTTTAATTGATTTTGGCAGTATTGGGTGATGATCTTACTTCTATGGGCGCCTGTTGAATTTAATAGATCATGGGAAGTAAAGTGTCTAGACAAAAAAAAACTTGTTCAGTTGCTTCTAGCAAGGCAAATTGGTGCTACATGTGCCCCCTACTCTGTCCTCCTAGCTGCATAGTGTACAGTGTTAAGTGTTGACCTAGATTTTCCTACACCTTAAACCAAACCATATGATGTCTGCAAATTTTTAAATTTCGCCTTAACTGTATGTCTTTAATGTCAATCTGATGATGTACAAACAGTTTAAACCATTTATTATTGGAATGTCTAAGAATATTTAGACCCCCCCCCCCACCTACTTCCTTCACACCAAAAACATTTTTTAATGTCCTTTCCTATTTTTGTATTCCTATTCAAATGCAGTAACAGTAAATTTGCAACAAATTCTGAGATTCAATACCAACCACAACATGCTATATGTATAGAGTTGTAAGTAAATATTATCACATCATTTAAAACTCATAGTATTTTATTACAACAAAATAGGAAATTTTACTTAACTGGGATGTTAAAGTAAATGATTATCAGTTTAGAGGTCACCCAACATACATATACACAGCAGTGTGACAGCATGAAAATGAACAAGTTCATTATTTAATCTAATCATCAAACAAACAGATAATCACAAAGTTTCATCATGTACATCAGTTTCAGCATGTTCTGTACTTTTGGCAAAGTGAACTTTGTATATGGAAATAGCCCACTTCCTGTTTATTTGAGCCATTGCAGGTGAATTTGCAGGCTATGGGATCATGTTGGCGCTATATAAATCCTGTTTATTAATAATAATAATAATAATCATCAGCTAGGGCCAGCCCCAACAACCATTCAGCTGTAAAAGGTAATGTTTAGTTATGTGTTTATTTATTCTTGTGGGTTTAGTACTTGTGGAGTTCAGATCAGGAAGACTTTGGGAGCAATAGAAGTTTGAAGATATATGTATTATAAAGACAGGATAGCTATGAATTTTCAGAATTATTATACAGGAATGATTGAATCCAGAATGGTTGAATCTTGTTTTTTCTGTGATTTTGTATCTCACACGTTTGAAGTCACTTGTTTTTAGTTTCCTATTCCTGTTAATTATCTTTAAATATTGTGTTTTGTTCTGCATTTCATTATAAGGCTTTCATTTGGTTGATTTTTTTTGCAAAAGTATCAGGTTTTACTTCTCCAATCTATTTTTCGTTTAAACTTGTTATGTCATGTTTCTGTGGCCCAGTTCCAATAAACTTTTCTCCTGAAGGTTGGATGTCTATGCACTATAGCAGTAAAAGTCCAGCATACATTTTTGGTATATTTAATTTCTTGGATGCTAGAAAGGTATTTTGTAGATAAAATGATGTGAATGGGCTCTTCTGGTCTTTTCACACTCATGGTGGGAAACTGTGCAGCTGGCAGCTCCTGAGCACACTGCAAACTGTTGCTGTGCACCTAGGGGCATCAAACCACACTGCAGGAAACTAGATTTGCACATTATTTTGGCTGCAGCACAAATCTTCAAACAACGGCCACATGGCCAAAAGGGACTTTTACTTTTGGGAACTGCACTGTGATCCGCTACAGCCACTTGTAAAAAATAGCCTCATTCACGTGAATGGGAGAGGTAAACCATTAAAAAAGCAAACTGAGGGTAGCTAAAACTGGAGGGAAGACTAAATGAAGTCTAAATAAAACTACAAGCATTGTTTAAATGTAAGATTTTAAACAAATAAAGTCTTATTAAGGGGGAATTAAACCTGCAATGACCTGCAATGAACTAGCCTGCATTAGTTTACTCTTTGGAATAAAAATATACCTTGTATTGTATTCTTCTATATGATTTCAGACCAGACTTTCTCAACTTTTTGACATTGGGGACGAATAAAATAACTTTCAGGTCTTCAGGGAACCCCTGTAATAATTTTTATATCCAAAGCTCATAATACATTGGCCTGGTGGTCAGTAAATGGAATACCTCCTACATTTGGGCTGGTGAGAAAAACCCTTGCATCTAGCCAAAAACTTAGGAACTGGCCTGAGAGGCAAAAAACGCTCATTGCTCAAGAAATCCAAATCAGCCTTTGAAGGAACCCTAGATGAGGAACTCTGATGTAACTAGATCTCTATTTTTCTATATTAAAACCATCACAGTCACTTACACTTTGCAGTTTTACTTAAAAATAATTTCTTGATCCTGTCACACTGGTCATATAATATGCCCCCAAGGTACAATGTAATACTGCTACAAAACATGTATAGGTGTACATTTTTATTTGTATTAAGCTGAATTGCCAGCAAAAGAAGTAAAATCTCTAATTTGACATTTTCTGAAAAACTGCAACATCAGCATACCTTACTTACTAAAGCAATAAAGGGAGTTAGCATCTTAACTAACTAGTAATCAGATCTTCAGTCTTACTTTCCAGGATAAAACAGGTAAATTATAAAAAAACACATACCTGTACTATTTTACGTGGAGAATACAACACATATTATATGGATGCCAGGACACGTGTCAGTGAATACAGTAATTTCACTGTTCATAATCTGTGCTAAAATATCAGGATCCAATGACCATTTTAAACTACTGTGAATGTGTTTTACCAAGAGCTCAGCAAAGAATACAAATGAACGTAATGAATCATAAAACTTATTACATGCCTGAGAGGTTAATCTGAAAGCCGGTGGCTCTCTGTATGCCAGGATGGGAGTTTGTCTTCTTTAGAATCTTCCAAAGCATTGAAAGCATAACCCCAAGTGTCTCATTAAAAATACAAATCTTACAACCGACAAAATCAACTCCTCCCACTTAAAGGTCTTATCTTTTCTATTTTTTACCTGTCATGCAAAATGAAGAATATATATATATATGTAAGTTACTTTGTATATAATATTTATACCATGAAAACAAAGTATAGAAACAATTAGTGACCGCTATGTAAACATATACTTGTATTACATAATTCAGTTATCATTATAAATGATTGTTGTGTTATGCTTGAGTTGTGGCTCCCATTACTACATTTTTATAAAATGGCATAGCAAAGTAGTAATATTTAATTTGGTAATCTTTCATTGGTTTATTATTGTTTAATATGGTAATATTTCATTGGTTATGACTAGCAATGTGTTTATGGGATCATTAGAGTGACATTTCTTCAGAAGTGCGGCTCTGTTTTCTATAGGGAATAATTATGCAGATAATATGTTAACAATCAGGATGAACATGTCTTCACTTGTCTTTTCTGGACATGTCTTAACCTGACAAGGAAAGAGGGGAGGCTTACAAGGTGTTAGAATGGCACATAGCTAGAGAAAGAATATCTTTTAATACCCATATCCAATTATTTTATCCTGGGCTGTTAATGGAACATTCTTTGGGGACTTTATATCTTAACATACGTTACAAAATAAATTATTTCCTCTGTATTTACCCAAGTAAGTCCTGCTACAAGAGACAAATTCAGATACTTATACACATTATTAGACTAAAGATTATATTATTAGGACATTGACTATATTATTATACAAAGTTGTCTCAACAGTTGGCCATAAGCTTTAGGCCAACAATTTTATGTGGTTGGATAATTGACCCAAAGATAGCCAAAATGGAGGGCCAGTCATCTTATGGGAATAGACTGCTTAACATGTTTCCTAGAATGGCCAAACACACTTATTCAGGTTAAACAACAATGCAGTGAATACTAATTTTAATGACCATTACTCTCCCAGAAGCCATTTTCATTTAATTTCATTAGTTATACCAACCTAGGTGGTCTAACTTAAGGGTTAAAACCATTATCAGGTTTTAGTTGCTTTATTTATCATGTTATGGTTGATTTTTTACATTTCCCACCAAGGTATGGTGGTTAGGTAGACAAATAGGAAGGATCTTTTCTATAGCACACAGCTAGGTGTGGAAGGGTTACAACATGTTGTATGTACCCCTATTTCCTGTCCCAGGGACTGTGGTGACCAGGAAAGAAATTAAGTTACCTTCAAGGACTAAGACAGCTGACTTAAAAGTTGAACATCCAGGATATGTTATTACTACCCTTGGAGGGAAACTGTTCCATGCTCCCCAGAGTTAAATGCTGTATTCCATATTGAGTATCAATAAAAAGTACTTGTACTTTCCTTATCTTTTGCTCCCAGTCTTTCTCCACTCCATGCAACCGGCTTCCCAAAGCCTTTTCTGCTTGGCTCTCCATCGGTCATAGGCACTGTGGCTAAAATCTTGCAAAATATACATCAGTTTCAGCATGTTCTGTACTTTGTATATAGAAATGGCCCACTTCTTGTTTATTTGAGCCATTACAGGTGAATTTGCAGGCTATGGGATCAGCTAGGGCCAGCCCCAACAACCATTGATCTGTAAAAGGTAATGTTTAGTTATGATTTATTTATTCTTGTGGGTTTAGTACTTGTGGAGTTCTGAACAGGAAGACTTAAAGGAAGAGAGGGAGAAATAGAAGTTTGGAGTTATATGTGGTATAAAGACGGGATAGCTATGATTTTACAGAATTATTAGACGGGTGAATCCAGAGTGGTTGAATCTTGTTTATTCTGTGATTTTGTATCTCACATGTATGAAGTCACTTGCTTTTAGTTTCCTATTCCTGGTAATTATCTTGAAATATTGTGTTGTTACTCATATGATTGATTGGATAATTGCAGTGAATATTTGCACCATTTTTTCAGCAGAAGATTCTCAAGTCCGTTTGTATACTATCCTCGCCGTACACACATAAATCTTATATGTTCCTGAATTAACCATATGCACAGTAGTTTTGAACATGTGTTCACAATACAAAATATCAAATAAAAATGGCAAAAAATGAAAATGTATGCACTAAGGAACACATATGAATTCTATCGTCTTATGCTCCCCTCCGTTTTAGATCTATAAAACTGTTAGGCCTTCATTCTCTGTCTTCCCACAATTCCCCAGGTACCACGCTGTCATATCAGCATCATTAATATCTTCACACGTCTCAGCCAGGAGAAGCTTTTCTATAAGTGATGTGTTTTTTTTTAACACATCACTTTGTGTTAGGTCGAAATATCAATCATCCAAGCGAATTTGTCCAACTTTTAATATTTTGGTATTTATTTCAGCGCAGCGGATTATTCTATATTTAATGCATTCAGGCTTATCTTTTTCCTTGACAGAGAAGTGTGCTGTTTGGTGAATGGCAGGGATAATTTGCACGTCTGCTTCATAGGCTTCCCAGACTGCAGAGGTCTGTTAATATCAGATAAAGAGATCTCTGCTGTCTGCTTTTATTTTATGACATCTCTCCCTTTCTTCTGGCTGAAATGAGACTTATCCGGCTGTCATCCGTTAACAATGACCAATGTAAGTGAGGCTTCATAGAAGCCAAACAATGGAGGAATAGAGAGGTCTTCACTGTACGTTGCTCCCTGGTGCACACTAGCAGTCGTCCGCTTCTGTCTGCAAGCCCGCAATGTACTATTTTCTTCTTGATTGGAGAATCAAGCAGCCCATTGTCATCTTTCTCTTTTCTAGAACCAGTTTAGGAAGCGCTTAGATTGTTTTTTACTTCAAGACAATGGACTTATGTTGTTACAACTTTGCCCTAAAGCTCAGATTCACAGCAACAAATTTCTTGTTTTCTTAGGAATAGATTCATATCTGACTAGCAAGCTGGACATACAGCATATTTAAAGTTCCTAAATGTTCTTTAATGTTTTTTTTTTTTTCATTGTGCTTTAGAGGTATGAAGGTTTAGAACTTTTTGAAATTGTATTGTTATCGGTGTCCCTATTGGCCATATTTCTCCAAACATCCTGTCCTGGTGACAAAACAAGATTTAAGAACATAACATGCCAGCTCTTAACTTTACCATGTGTGGGGCAATCATTTGTAGGAATTGTACAGTACATGCCAGAATTGCTTCCACTGTGTGTCTATACTAGTGTTTCCTGATCTTTTTAACTTGGAGGAACCCTTAAAATGACTTTCAGACCTTCGGAGAATCCTTGCTATATTTATTAAATCCTCAGCTCAGACTACATTAGTAAGGTGGTCAGTAAAAAGCATCTTTTCAATAGCCAAAAAGGTCATCATTGGGGGTCACCTCAACTGACCTGGGAGTTACAAATTGCTTATTGCTCAAGGAACCCCTAGAAACCTTTGGAGGAACCCTAGTTGAGAAACACTTGTATATAGGCACCTTGACCTTTACTAACTATAATAGTAAATGTGCTTCTTTTACGTAAGAATTGTAGTTTATGTGTCATTTTGAGACACAAGCCTATACTAGTGGAACAGGATCTCCCTAAGTTTTTTATAAGGCGTTTAAAGCCTATTAAGAACTCTCAATTTCACTTCAAATGTTTCTCAGTATAAATGCCAGCCTATCTTTCCCTATCCTTGAGGAATATTACCCAGTCTAATACATTTTTGTTAAACGTATTTAAGCTACATACGCATGTCAAATAATAGTCGTCCGAGGTGAATGGTTATTAGTAATTGATACTTGGTGATATCCAAATAATAAAATGTAGTTTTACAATTACCAGTGTTATTATCCATGTATTAATAGCTAATGAAGTTGTGTGGAAATAAGTTTATGTCACATATGCAAAAACATGAATCCTGTTATAATATAATTTGCTTGAATCGTCATTACACATCTTAGCCCTGTTTGAGCTGATCCAGCAAACCTGGAATGGATCTGGTCCAGAACTGAAAATATTTGTCAACTAATAGCAAAGTAGTCTGAAGAAATCCATTCCAGGTTTGCTGGATCACCTAGAATAATCCATGATACTCTAGCTTCTCCAGTCTTGGAGTGCTTTCATAAATCAGACCCATTATGTGTATTTTGCTCTTTTTTTAGTTCTTGTACTGTTTTCTATTTGTATACTTCAGCTTGTGTCCCCACCTAATATTCCTATCATCTTGTCCTGGAACCCCATACTCACATCTCTTTTGTACTTGTTTTGTACTTTATTTTTTTTCTTGAATCTCTGCTTTGCTTTATAGGTGTGTTCGATCTCTGGCCAAAGGAAAGAGAATCGTAAGGTGGTCACCTTCACTATGAAAGTAATAATATCCAATTCCTTATTTGGTATGTGTGCCTATCTCTTTCTCATTTAGCCCACATATATACTCAGCTCCTTACCATTTGCATCTAGTTTGTCCCCAATGTATGGATGATACTGATATACTCCCCTTTCCATGAATAGTATGGAGTTTATGTTGTAATCAGTTCTGAATATAACTAGATTAGGAGGAAAGGTGAGTGTTATAGACCTAAAAACTCACTTGGTCTTTTCTTACTTCTTTCTTTTTGATGTTGTAGAGATTTTGTTTAATATCTCTTGGTAATGACTTCTACCCACACCTTTCCACATTTCCTTCGGAGTTCCTTTACTGTCTGATGTGCCTCAGACCTCCTTTATCTTGATACCTGCAAGATGACCAGATGTTATCCCTGCATTTAACTTACATTGGTGCACCTAATTGGGTTTACCTAAAGATTAGTTTTTTCAAACATAAATATTATTGTTTGCTTTAAATGGAAAATATAATTTTTTTTATGCTTAAATAAATTCTGAAAGTACATATCAAGGAGGGCATTGTGAGAGTCTACTATATATGGAACTACTGTTCAGTTTAAAATTTTCATTTGTAATAGCTAAAGCATGTGTGATCCCATCAATCAACGTAGTGATCATACTGCTAGGTTTTCCATACCGCTTGTTCCAATGTCAGCACATATTAATCACGTTTTAGAATTGGCTTTATCCCATACATTTAGTGATTAAATTCATGCTAGGCTATTCTTAAATTGAAGTTTAATATTGAGCCCATGCATTGATGTCTTACCTGTACATTCCATGTAAATACATAAACTAACATCCTAAAATGAACTGGTCTGGAGCTTCCCTTCACTAACTTTTATAGGACATCATACATTTTTTTCTAATAAGAAAACGTATTCTTCCTCATTCCATTACTTTGCCTGACAGTTTTCCTAAAATAGCTTTTTAAGTAGTTGATGAATCCCAATACTTATAAATCGAAATCTTCTTTCTAAACATTATTTAATAAATAAACTTATTAGTAATTGTTATAGCATTAAAGCATTGCAGACTTTAGGTACTCTCCTAGCCAATACCATACAAATATCAGTTTATGAGTTACTGAAGAATGCATTTTTACACTCCAATTGGTCATAGAAGGTTAAAGGTCATGGTGGAAGGTTCAGGTTAATGGGGCAGTTAGAGAGAACATCTCTGAAGCACAGGAACCAGTGAACTGTAGTAAGAGAAAGGTGCTTGAGTGATCAAAGAGACAACTCACAAAATGGTCATGTCCTGAATTCCTTAGAGTCATCAAGTCTCATGTTTTTAAACCTTTGGGAAAATATGGGATACAAAAACAAATATGTCAGCTGCCCATTCATATCAAACATCTTCAGCTTTCCAGTAGAATGTTTTTGATTTGCAATGCTGTTTTTTTCACAAGAGTTAAATTGTAATTTACATTGATATGAGTCTGTAATCTTCACTAATGCATTTATTATTTGGTAGCAAAGAAGAGTCTTTAAAATAGTAAACCAGTAAACTAGAGTTTGTCTATTTAAAATGGATGACCAAATTACCTGTTGTTATAATATCCGATACGTGCATTGTCAATGACTATGCCCGGGAAAGCTTTTATTGGTTGGTAGTCATCAGGGCACTACAGAGAGTTCTTGCCATCACAAACCATATTTCTATTGCCCCGACCTCACTGGCCCCCGTTCTACCCACAACTGTCACTAGCCAAAGAAAATGCTCACTCTGTTTTAATTGACTACAGGCTTAGAGTAAGAACCAGTGATGAAAATATAACTATAAAATTGTGGCAATCTTATGCACTTGGGTATCTTTAATCTGAAAAGTAACAGAGATACCAAATTACAACAGTGAACATGCAGGTCTGGAGGCCATGTATTTGATTGCTTAAACTACGAAAGAAATATGATGTTGTAAGGGGTTATCCATGTACCTATCATATTATATCTAAGTTCCTAACTTGGCATCATGATTATTATCATGATCAAATATTATTGGGCTGCAATAAGTGTTTTTTGACTGGGCCAGGTTTTGGTTCTGTAAGTGTTTTTTTAGTGTTTCAGTTTAGGTCAGTTGTGTAAAATCACCATCAAAACATATTCATCCCCTGTCGACATTGCCGGCATCAGTAAATGTTGTTTTGTTCTCAAAAATCTCCACTGGAACACATTCAAGTTCATACTGTGTAAATTATTTCAATCTTCAGTGGATGCAAGTTACATTGACAATAGAATAGAAATATTCATACAATACATATTCACAGATATCTTAAGCCCTGCAGTTTCCCATCCACACTGAGGAAGAGTATCATCATTTCTACACCTCCCAGAATGGGCTAGGTAATACCAGTTGACCTCGAAGGCACCATTTATTTCTGTTCATCATCACTTACTTGGGTAGGAACAATCTATTCTTTAGCTCAGTTCTTGAAGATAAAATACCATGGTAGGAATCCTTATTTCTATATCAAAATTCTAGTTTTTTTTTTAATATTATTTTGCTGTTGCTGATAAATTAGGATATAAATCCTGAAAAATGTAAATGTGACCTAACAGTCTCACTGATCATACCACTGGGGAACCTCTCTCTACAAAGAACTCATTGATATTTAACAAGCGGTATGAATAAACTTGGATTCATTTACAAACATATTTCAAAGAAAGCTTCTCATGATTTGGCTAACGCAAGAATGTAAATATTAGGTCCTAATATTCAAGTCCTAATGTTCTAAAACTGTCAGACTTTACCGAACCCTCGACCCTGAATATTTATTGCCATGCCCAGACATTTTTTGCCACCACAGGCACAAAAGATACTTATAGCATATTAGGGCACAGACTGCAGTGCCCATGACCAACAAAACCATCACCACCAAAGCCACTTTCCTAAAACATGTTGGCTTTGTGTTATATAATACACTAATAAGCTGATCATTGGTTTTTATCTGGCTAATTTCCAAGATGTTTTATTTATGCACTGCACTCCTCACCCGCCTCAAAAATCTTATTATTCAAATACGGGTGCATAAACATGTGATCTTAAATTAATACAGGTTCACATTAGTCCTAAACTCCCAACATGTTTCACAATACTTGTTTCATCGGGGGGTGTAGGTAGTTGGGTGTAAATTAGAAAGGATGAACAATCAGTATACATAGCTTATCTATATAGTCATAATCAGGAGGGGGTAACAACACCTAATTTAGTATTAGATGGTTACCTCAACGGTTAGACCAAATTCATGTAAGAATAACTGTTAGCAGCCATTTAAAGGAAGTATTTGGTTCCATTCATTTAGTCTTCTCAGACTCATGCGATCACTGGTTTATGGACCTGTATTTAATAACTGTAAATTAATAACTCTAGTAATAGTTGTTCCTCATTGAATATGACGTTTTAAAACATACAATGTAAATGTTCATAACCATAAGATCTTTCTTTGAGATAGACGAGGTTTAGGTGTATCTGATCTTTTTTCCTTTTGTGTACCTATATAAGGTATTCATATAACAAAAGGTGATTGACCTTTTCTTGTTCAGGTTCTTACTGACAAGGTAGTTGTACATGTACAGTTCAGCTCCATCATTTTCTTACAACCAGAAAAAGTCCTATTGATGGCTAGGGGCTGTACTGAGTATGTGCAACTACCTTGGTAGTGGATGTGAACAAATACCATGACCACGGTCCTTCGGATTTCGTTAAGTAGGAATCCTGGGAAGGGAAGAAAGGTTTAGGTTAGAAGAGAGATTTATGAGGGGTAAAATAGAAATATCTTTTCTGTCTGTCCTTTAGGTCCTAATAGTTGGATTTACCTAACACATTCCATGCTTTGCTTTATTACAATTTATAACTGTCACTGACTCACAGTTCACAATGGATGTAGGGCTAAATTTGTTGGCATTATTGTGTGTTTACTCTATTGTGTGGAATATGCCTAAATTGTGCTCTGCTAATACTAGTCTGCAAATTACTAGGAGAGAAGAACTTGAGAAACGGATCACAAGTTTCCTAAAGAGTCTAAAAATAGATCACAGTATGCACAGCATCCAGAATTGCTTTTTCCATTCTATAGCGTGTCTGTTAATGGTAATGTTAGAGCCTTGCAAGCTGAAAAGAAAGCCTGGCACCTAAGAAAAACATTTTCATACAAAAAACAATAATTTACTGTCATAGCGCTTGCACTGTTGCACATATAAAATTATTATTTTACTGTTGGCATGTTGTTTTCTTTTTAATATATCAAAGCATCAATGAACAGTAGCTAAGGGAAAATAACAATTGTTTTTAACTTCAGTTGTTTCCAGTCTTGTAAGAGAATTAAGCTGGGCATTTTATGTAACTGCTCTAAGACAATTCAGTGGTTTTGACTTTTGACAAGATATTCAGCACAGCAGAGAAAAGAGCTACTGGCTGTTAATTTATTATACAAATACATGTAAGAAATGCATGTAAATTACACACACAAAGGCAGAAGGTAGCTACAGGCATGCAATAACCTAATCAGCCTCTGTATATAATGTCCCATGTGTTTTGGTCTCTAATGATGCAGCATAGCAGTTGTAATGCTACCCATTAAGGTATAAAATTATTCAGTGGTCCCAGCTCACGGACCACTAAATCTACGGACTCCAGACCGCGCATGCGCATGGAGCCGTGTGTCACTTAAAGGGGAAGATATTTCCCCCGGAGTGATGTCATGATGCAAGAACCCGCCCATTCTCCCATCAAAGGTCTGAGCCTGCAATAGCAGAATGGCAGGTTGTGCCCTGAGCCTGTGATGGAGACATGGTCCATGGCTCTGCCCGGTGTGTCCCCCCAAGTGGGTTCCTTCACCTGACCCCGTTGGGAGCAAACCGGAGCAGATAGTTACAAACATGGGCAGTTGGATCTGGATCATAAGCAGAGGTATTGTGCAGGTATGTATTCCTCAAACCACTTTTATTTTGTTGCCTCATATGACCACAGATCATTGTAGCCAAGCTGTTATTAATCCAAAATAAAAAGCTTTCCCAAATCTGCCAGTCATATAGGTATGTATAGAGAACCTGCCACCTCCTTACGATGACATATGCTTGATCACTTATGTGAGAATCTGTAATTTAAATGGTACTTCAAACCATATTTCATTGTTGCTACTGGCCTAAAATGTTGAAAATTGATTGTTTACTATAGATTTCTCCACTTTGTATCAGTCCTGTCCTCTGCATAGTCCTATTAAAATAGACTATCAGCATAGGGCACTGTCATGGGTATCTGACCTTTATCTGAGTTGGATTACAATTAAATATTTATTATTGATGGTCTAAGAGATGACTAATGACTGGACAGAACTGGGATTATAATAAGCACACTGGAACGAATAAAGCCCATGCTCTGCTTGAGTCTTATTTAATATTGTACCGTATACATGACAATCTTATCAAGGAATCAATGTCAAATGTATTTCAGGATGAAAATACAGTAATAATATGATAATACTCTTCATGCAGCCACTATAAATATGTTTTCTTTTACATATACAGTACTGACTTATAATAACATGATTTAAATGTGCATTGTATATGCTCCATTGGTTACTGTTTTTAATAAACACTTTTGGTAGTTAAAACTCCTTTAAACTGAACAGACTTTAATTAGTAAAGCTCCATGTAGTTGCTGCTGCCAATGATAAGTTTAATTAGTTGAATCTCAAAGTTTCCAAAATACAGTTATACCATCTTGAATATAAAAACAATATATTAATTCTTTCTTGTTTTTATTAGTTTATTGTGGTGAAAATGCAATTACATTGTAGAAAATGTATTACTATAGATTTTACAAACAATCATATGATTTGAGTTACTATAATGTATGTAATAACTTTTTTTTGCATTACGTAGAAAATATTCTTCAATTATAGGATTTATATAAACTGTTGTTGTAAAATATGCTGCAAATTACCAATTAATGACATTTTTTTCTAGGATAGATAGGGAAAAGAAAGCAATGCCAAAGACACAATTACAAGATAAGGTTCCTCCTATTGAGAACGACTAGCAAACAGCATGTTTACCCATTTGTTGGAATCCTTGTTAATATTGGTATTGGACCGAGATTCACAAGTTGTGTTTCTAATGGGTACAAGAAACTGTGTATTGATCATCAGTACACTTACAAGTCTGATATAGGAATAAACCCAAGTGCTTCCGAAGTAATAGCCGACATCCCACAAGCAGTAGCATGATATAGGAAAAAAACCTTTAAATAACAAGTACCAAGCAAAGAAGAAAGAAGGAATTTTTAAAGAAATATTTGGGGGGAGGGGGTATCTGAAAAAATAAATCCCAATCAAAAATATTAAAACATGTTTTTTTTGAGCATGCAAACTAATTTGTTCTTGTACTGCTTCTTCATTTAGGCCTAATGCACGGGGATTGCCAGATTCCCATAATAGGTCAAATTTAGGTACTTACACTGATTGCATTTAAAGAATATATTTGACAATACATGGGTACATAGTTTCAATATTTTCTTTATCTATATGAAGTTTTAATACTGTGTAAGAAAAAGTTTTAGCAAAGATTTTTCATGCTGACCAAAACTACCAGACCTTAGTTTGGTGACCACGGATATAGGTGAGCGATGGAAAATACTCTAATCTTTGCTGGTAAAAATTTGTCTTAGATAACACCCAACAATGTACAGTGTGAAGTGCACCCCTATAGAGGAGACTTGGGATCAAAGTGAAGAAGAACTTAAGTTCTTAAGAGTAAACTTAAGTCAACTGGCAAGATCCAATGAGAGTTCCACTTCTGAAACAAAGCAATAGGTTTATATATATGGTAGTAACGCATGCTGCTAATACTTCCCTTTGCCCTCCCACTCCCCTCCTAGCCTCTTTATTAGTCAACTTTATAAGCTGCTATTTATTTTGGTTGAAGTTTATAATTTGAAATATCTAACCTGATTGCAACTGCCCAGGCCCCCAGCACTGGATCATGGAAATAATGAAAGTGATCCACATACTCTTTCATACCCAGAAGTACCAGTTATTCGTCTTTGCTATCCACAGCTGAATGGAACATCAGGAGAACAAAGAAAGTATTAGAATACCCCAAGGTGGTAAACAGCATTAAAGTAATCCTATTGGTTTGCCCTGCATGGGAAAGAACAAATTTACTTTGAAGGATCAAACTGTGGCAATGCCCCAAGCAAATGTTACCTAGGGTAGCAAAATACTATGATCAGAATATAACAAGAGGAAGAAAGAATTTGTTAATTAAAAATATATTGTACTATGAAAAGTGGTGTCCCATTCTCTGTCCCCTCCGGTATGTAGTAGCCCAATAAAGGACACCCTTGCCACATAGGGAATAGGCACTCTCAGTTGTGAGTATATATATATAGGCAAGTGATCCTATCATAATCAATCAAGATTAAATCGGATTCAAAATAAATCAAAATAAAATTAGTTTAAACATTTGTTAACTGCAGCTGTCCTTGTCCACCCAAGGACAGTAGTTGTGCTAAAGTAATGCTAACATTTGTATAGCAGTTTTTTGCTGTAGAACACAATTCACATATGTATCACATATACGTATATTTTCAGGGGACACTCATGCAACCACAGGGAGAGTATACAAACTCCATGCATTCAATAAAACAATACAGGACCAGAGTGTTAACCAATGAGTGACTACTCACAAGGTAATTAGCGGAACATAAAGTAAAAAAAGAAAACCAATTGACCCATCCCATCTAAGCATTGGAAAATATATATATATAAAATCTTTTGTTTTTAGGGATTAGAAAAGCTTTAGTATTTCCACAAATAGTTAACAAATGTAATCCGATACTTTTAATCTTAATTGATTATGATAGGATCACTTGCCTATAGTGCAGTCTTTGAGCCAGCACAGGTTTTACCAGATGACCGCAGCATTTGTTCAGATGGAAGAATTGTCTGGTGATCAATTCTATGTTTTGCTATCAGCCATCTGGCTTCATATTGACTTCCTTTACTGTACAGATGACATCCATTTGGTATAATATATAATAATGTGTCCATGTAGGACCCTGGGTGATTTAAAGTAGATGTATAGCTCAAAAACAAAATGTAATACATAATCTTATTATTATTATTATTATTATTATTAATAATAATAATAATAATAATAATAATATTATTAAACAGTATTTATAAAGCTCCAACATAATACACAGCACTGTACATTATATAGGGGTTGCAAATGACAGAAAGTGACACAGGAGGAGGAGAGGAGACTCCCCTGAAGAGCCTACAATCTAAGCAATAAATTAAATCACTTACCTTAGCTTGATCAATGTATATAGCACACCCAGCAAATCCTGTGCTCTCTTTGTTTCTGCCTTCTTTTTGGGAACGCTGTCATGTTCCATGCCGCCATCTTCTTTCTTCCAGGTTTTTGATGACGTCTCCTGATGTCACACTGCGCAGGGGCGAGATCAGGTGACATGTCTTCCTCCCAATGTAATTAAACAGTGCACAATCTTGGGCATGGGCAGAAGGAACAGCCTGCAGCCTCCTAGGACGTGTGACATTGGTATCCCAGGAGGCTGCGGGTTTCCGCTTTAATTTTTACTACTGCAGCGGTAAAGACAGAAGGAAATAATAAAAATTATTTAAAAAAAACAAAAACTGTTTGCAAATATTTAGAATGGAAAACCTATCTTTTACAAAATGTTGAAAATTTAACTATAGGTGTAATTTAACTCTGAAAAACTTGTGCAGGTCAATCACTGGTATGATTTATACAAATAAGGCAAATGACAATATTTCCTGTTGTAGCTTCCTGTGTCACCCAACGTCTCCATCTCATTGAACAATTATTAAACAACATTGCATTGTCCTTCCTGTAATCCCCTCCATCTATATACCACCTAGATATCTTCCCTTCCAACAACCACTAAGTGAAAGTAAGTGGAATGCTGATGAATTAAAAGGACACACTGAAACCTAATTATCTGACTATGCATTTCCTCCAATCTGTATGATATGTTAGGCAGAAGATATTATACAACAGATTTACTTGCACTATTTTAGAATAATTGTAATTGTTCTTAATCAATAAGTAATTATTCTAAATTGAGTTTTTATTTTTGCTTTGCTCTTTATTTCCACTCTGCACTGTACAGTTTGTTTTTTTCACACATTACATTTTCATTTCCCCTTTTGAAAGTGATTCAGCAATATAAATAGAAGAGTGGTTTTCTGTGCTTGGAATTCCAGTGCTCTCAAGTAATTGTGATATCCTGTCGGTACAGGCACATCCTGGTTTCATGGATACTTAATAAACATTCTATCTTCGTGTCTTGGACTTATCCTGTGTTTACAGCTGCTCCCTACAGTGTGACAAATATTAATCACCCTGACAAGTACCGTTCCAAATGCCTAGGTTAATAAAGCTTGCAGTGAGGTATAATGAATATAACACAGGCCCAGCCAGTCGTAAAAATGTCACATCTCTTCTCAGCAATCTTACACACAAATAATACACACTTGGCTATATGCACTGAAGGACGTACAGAGGTCAGGTAATAGTACAAACTGCTTGCAGGACATTTTCCCAATTTCTGAATGATCCAGCTATTGTAACATTAAGGAAGGGACATTCTGTTACATACCTTCACGCTCTCAGTATCTGCAGATTGCTTTTATATTTCTCAAAAGGGTTATATAACTCCGAGCAGAGTTTTTAAGGTCTAAAAGTTCTTTTATGCTTTAAGAACTTTCTCTTTATGTTTTGTAGTCTTTATTTTCTCTTGTGTATCAATAAACTTTTTAACTTTGCTCAAAACAAGTTAAGTACTGGTGTACTTCTTATTTATATTTGGAAACATTCCCAAATTTCCCATATAGGTTTTGATGCTCTATGGCTGCAGAATGTTATGGTCATATACCTAAGTCAGTCTGAGTTTAAGTATACGGAAACCCAATTGCTAAAACCTCATATTAACATTAAAGTGGAACTTAACCTAGAAAAAAAAACATATGTGAGCACACAGTTCATCATTGCAGAAAGGACCGGCTATGTCTCTTCTGCAATATAACAAACTTAGCTGCTTTTTGTACAAAATGCACATTTCAGTGTATGATCCTGGGTGCTGGGAATGAATGAACTCCTTTACACATGTGCATATGAGTTATATCATTCCGGGTTAGTTTCAAGACTGAAGATCCCAAACCTGGAGGCAGAGCAGGTTAAGAGGCCAGTCTTGATGATGGAGCATGGAGGAGTAAGTTTATTTCCACTTTAACATGGTAATGTACTTTCAACTGTAATTTTCAATGTTTGTAAATCTGTAGTATAGTATTAAGCTACGTACACACTTCCAATTATTATCGTTGGAAAACGAACGATCCTGCACGATATCTACGAACGATCGTATAGCACCGATCCTGCACATAGAGATAACGACACGATCGTTCGTAGATATTGTACACACAATAGATACGATCGTTTGAGCGATAGAGGAACTATGTGCACGACAGGAAAGTAAACAAACGTTCGTTCATTACGCATGCTCAGATCATGGACGATCAACGAACGACCGTACACACGAACGATGTTCAACGATCGTCGTCCAATCCGTTCCGCCGGTCCGGTCGTTCGTTTCCAACGACTTTCCTCGTTTGTCGGCATCGTTGGTTACTTTTTTACGAACGATTTTTTGCCCAATTGATCGTTCGTCGTTCGTTTTGAACGATAAAAATTGGAAGTGTGTACGCACCTTTACCTGGTGATTCTGGCAGAAGGGTCTTTATTCATGCAGTCTCCATTCAGCAGTGCAGATGACAACTGGCTTTTCAACACACATTTAGCATGTTGCACCTTTTTCCATAATACCGAGGAACATTAGAACTCCAGACATCTACCTGTATATTTATTCCTCACTAACACACCACATATATTTATATATATTTATTTTTTTTGCTTATTAGATAAAAAATGCTAAAATAAACAGGTCTTTACCAAATTAGATGTAGTTCATTAGAGGTTTACAAATGAGTGATTTACATGTAATGAATTTTTATAAATATTTTTAATTATTTTCCTACATATGTTTTGTTTCCTTTCCATAACTCCAGGCTTACTTGGCAATGGGTTTGATTAAAATGGGATAACTTCACAGGCATCTTTTTCTAAAACTAACTCAGTAAATCATGCTGGGATTTCAAAAAAGAAATCTCAATGCTGCATTTATGCTTTTTGGTAGAATATTCATTTGTCTCTTCTTGTAATTTTTTAATTTGCTCCTAAAAGCAGGAAAAAAAAAACTGAAGCACCATGCAGATTCTCTCCTATTTATTTATATGTTCAAATTAGCACTGACAATATCATTTCTATTGTTCATCGCGCTGTTATGTTATAAACCTGCAACTGTTTTAAAATTTAGATCCATTGTTTTATTTTGTGCACAGTAATAATTCTGGAACTGCAGCCAAACCTTACCAACTCCACCTGGAGAAGACAATCTATAGGTGAGGTGATACAACTACAGGTGAAACATGCTACGTGTTAATAGTTCTGAAACCTTTTTGATCACCTGGATGATATAAACATATATATTGTACATGATATAGTTATAACTGTTTCATATTGCTTGATGTGGCACTTTTAGCCTGCAGTAAGTAATATTCTAACTAGATTTGTTGACTTTTATGTTCACCATTGGCATGAATATGTTTAATAAAGTATGCATTTGATACCATCTGCTAACAGTTTTCTATCCCAGCCAACAGTTCGGTCTTTTGCACACAGCAAAAACTGGTTCCAGTGCAATAAAACATGTAGATAATGATTCCATTTCAATATATGTTCCTTTAATAAACAGGTAGAAAATACCAGGAGAAAGTTGGATGAAAAGCAGCCTGATGTATTATGGAGGTTTTTAGGACCGTTTCATACCTGTGGTGGAACACCGCTGCTGTGCACCTGGGAGCACAAATCCAGCCAAATCAATCGCCAAAAGCAACTTGTTGCTTTCTGGAACAGTTTCATGATCGGGTACAGCTACATGGAAACAATGGTTCCCAACCACCACCGTTCACTTTCATGGAAGCTGCTGGAACCAGGGAGCCTCCAGCAGAACATTGTGGTTCATGGCGAAACAGCTCTGGCATCTCCAAAAAGCATACATTCTTTGACTGTCATGGCTTTTATACATTTTAGGTCACTGACCTTAAACGAGCATGCAGATTAAGAATTCTGATTTCTTTTTACTTTCAGAGGTAGGTCAACATTGGTAGGAAAATTACCAGAATGTGTTGTATTCAAGTGTACACAAATAAACTGATTTAAATAGCAGAAACATGTTAAAAGATTAGAACTACCAATACATTTATATTGCTGTGTGTGTCTCTGCTTGACAATAGTTATCAGAATATATATAGAGAGTTCACATTTCTCTATATATATTCTGATGACCATTGTCACCAGGATATAAAGTTACAGAATCTCAAAAATTGGTCATTGGAGACCTTCCAACAAGGACACTTTTTATTTGACAGCTAAAAAAAGGAATTCCCATTATTTTTTAAGACTTTCTCTCCCCTCGTGTTAGATCTTCATGATAGTAAGGGAAGGTAAATCTCCCCTACAGGAAACAAATACAATATATACACTTTTTAAAATCCTGCATTTCTTTTTTGTGGCAGGGTATCTCTAAAAGATCGCCATTCAAACTGTGATTCTCATTCATCTCTTACTATATGTAAAATATAAAATAATGTATTGAAAAAAGGATTTTTAAAAGATCTGTGTTTTGAAAAAAAAAAGTAATGTATAGTTAAGAATATGTATACCTTGAATCCCAATTTTAACCAAGGAATATATCCTACTTTTATGTACATGGTATATAAATGAAAACAGAACTTTCAGATTTAATGACAATTTTTTTGTAACTTTTGGAAAATGGAAAAGTTATTCATAACTTGCTTGTAAGTATTATTCTTCAAGTTATTAGATGGTAAAAAAAAATCCATTCTTAATAAATCCAACAAGGGAATTGTTAGAGATAGAAACATAATATAAAGATGTACTTGCATGTGTGGCTCAGATATTCTATTATAACCAACTTCTAAAATAAAGTTAGCTTAAACATTCTGGTGACATGCAATCAGCTCTTATAATTAGGACTTCAAGTCACAGTTAAAATAGTATTTTACCTAATGAATCAAAGATACAAATGCATTTGAACATCATTGAAATAGTGCTTAATAGATTTATCTAAAAATGAATACAACCAATTCAGATCATGCTCTAACATATCTATCATAACCTAATTTTTATTGTATATATGAATAAAGTGTATGTCATGGGGAAGAAAAAACAATATATACAGTATATATTTGTTGAGATATATATATATATATATATATATATATATATATAGAATAAATAATAGGCAGAGTAATATAATGTAATGTAATGTAATATATTCATTGAACAAATAAAATCCTTTCAATTATGTATGTAATAGACCAAAATGAAGAAAAGATGTTCTTAGAGTTTGCAAACTCTTTCAAGTCTAAACTCAGTATACTAATGGGGGCCTAATAGTTTGCTTTCTTTTCATGGTCTTTAAAATTGCAGTATTATTCCCCCTCTTTTGTACCTTTTTACATTGTACTTAAGCTAAAGTTTAATCTGCTTACATTTTGCTTTCTCTGATTCCCACTTTCTCCCTCATTAACATGCTAATGAAACTTTTAAACAAAACCTCAATTCAGTGCTCATCCCAGGGGCTCTCAGCCCTAATATAAGCAATGCGTTAGCACATGGGAGGAGTTGTTACTTCTAGGCAGATTGCATTTCCATGCATACAGCCCTAGGTAATGTCTTCATGATTAGAACTGAAATCCAATGAATAAGAGAGGTGGGCCAACAAGAGTTAATAAAGTAAAGAAGGGGTTAGGTGATGCAGGAAATGATCTGTTTGACTTCCATCAGGTTCTAATGCACCCTGTGAGAAGCTCATAGTGTGCAATGAAATTAGAATAAGCAAATACAGTACACAGGAGGATCCTGAATGTAAGAGTTCAGAGCCAGTGTTCAGTTTTAGTATTTTTGTTCTAAGTTTTAGCTGTCTGTAAAAGTAATTGACATGTTATATACTCAATAAAAATGAAATTCAAAAAATGTGTAATGTTTGAGTGTATTGCAGCAATGTACCTGTGTTTCCTGTTAACAGTGAGCCTATAAAATTGGAAAGTAAAAAGTTTTGCTTAAGGGCAAGGAGAATTGATGGGAAGCAAGAGAACAGTGCAGGTGACTGCTCAATGTAGTGTTTATTACCTGCCGTACAATGGGCATATAGGGAAATATCCGGCCTCTTTCTGTGCTAAAGGCAGTAGTTACAAAATGTAAAAAACAATATGTTGGCTCATCATACATTTATTGAACTGACAAGTAGTAGCATCTGGGTTAATGTAATAATGAATGTAACTGTGTCTATTGTGTTTTATTAAGCATTTACATAGCTATATCTCTTTTGTCTTTGTGTCTGGTAATATAAAAAAGCAGTTTTGCTTTTTATATAAACCACTGCTACAGTTACCTAAAAGGATGAGCGGCCCATTTTCAAGGAATCATTTTCATTTTCACAGTGAAAAGTAAGTTCTTGTGCTAATGCAGTATCTCCACAGATGAGCCTTTATATCCACAATGTTTTATTGCTGAAACGCATCCAGCCCACTTGTACCTTCATTTTTATCAGTTCCATCAGCTAATTGAGTCTTTCCAGGTGTCATTACTAAGGCTGATCATTTCAGTCCATGACGTCACTTAGTACTCCCTGTGCTACCACTGCAACACAGAGGATCTGTCATTATCCATTAGGTCTACAGTGAGTAAATATCAGTGCAACATCATAACTGATAATAGATTTATATAGCTGGATGATGTGATTGACACTGGATCTGCTTTTGAATTTACCTAATTTTTACATTTGTGTTTTAATGTCATTTTTGTAGAATTTGGTAAGCTCTGGGAAGGGGCAGATATCTATTTATTATTATTATTATTATTATTATTATGCTTGTTCATAGCTCTGGCATATTACACATCACTTTACATAGATATGTCCCTAACTGTCACTCAGAAGGGCTCACAATGTAATGTCTGTAACACATTCTAAGGCCAATTATTTGGGAGAAAACAATCTAGCTGCATGTTTTTGGGAGGAAACCGGCATGCCCAAAGGATACCCACACTAACACAAGGTGGACATACAAGCCTCATGCAGAACCATGATTCAAACCTGGGACCCTGCAAAGGCAAGAGTGCTAGCCACCATGGCACTCCTTTTTAACAGGAGTTTCCAGATTCCACTATATCCCCCCAAGAAAAACCCTACATCCTTTTCAAGGAATGGATGTGGGGAAGAGGTCCTGTCTCAGCATTGGAACTCTTCCAAACAAGTTAGTTAAATGATTTGTAATTTCATGTTGCCTTTGAAGTCACATAAAGAGCCCTCTCCTTTTTTTTTTGCCTTGGTACATTTCCCCAAATTCCCAGCTCCAACGCCTATTTTTTAACATTTGTTATTTATATAGAGGAAGAAAGAACAAGCCATTTAGAAGTTAATAAAAATGAGCAAGAGGAGGGAAGGGGGAAGGGAAATACAGTAGCACCACACAACAAAGTTACAATGACATAGTCCTACAATACCCAATATTACAGAAAATATTTAAGAAACTACTAATGCTCAAGCTTCCATATTTTTAGGGCAGTTGAAGCATCTGAAGGCCTCATCACCTAGGAGTCCAAAGTTCTGTATGAAGATTTCAGGATTGTAGCCATGAAGACCAGATGAAGACCAAAAGTTTCTCCCTGCTGTTATGTTTATCAGAGGTAAGGTCCTCCATAAGTGTGGTGTCATTTACCTATCATAACCACATACCCACTGTCTGAAGAGAAGGTTGTATACAGAATATACCATTTTACCACTAAATTTACATCCCATGCCTATTTTGTACAGTATTTTACATACTAGGTCATGTATTCTGCTGTGATCTTTGTGTGTCTGAGAAATATGCCGTTTCTGTGGAAATTTCAGCAGAGTGGAACTTGGCACTTATACATATCCCCAACCCTCCGCAGCTACTCACATAATAAGTCACAATCTCCTGCACTCAAGTTATGAAATGTGGTCACTAATATTAAAAATGAAATTCTTAGTCAAGATTTTATGAATTAGCTGCACTATGAATCTATTTAAAATAAATTCTGTCATACATGAATACTAAATTCACAAAACCTAATAAATAAAAGATTTTTATAAAAAGCAAAAACTTTTGCCACTTTCAATTTACAGGAAAACAAAGAAATCAGGTTTGTAACAATAACCTTTCATTTTATTTTCTTGCTTTTGCCATCCTATGAGATGTATTTTATGATTCTGAATGGTTCCGTAGGTTCACATTCCCCAGCTTTTGACTGGATCAGTCAGAAGTCTTCAAGCACAAGACTCTACAGAACAACTTGTAGAAGGCAAAGCCTCTGTATAGATGTATGGTCCCAGTCTCCTGCAGAGATATGGAATGGGGGATGCTCTACTTGAAACAACAGAACAGAAGTCTATCTGTATAGCCTGACCCTCATCAGAGAATGTTCTTTTGTTTACCTGTCCATCTACCCATCTACTGGTCACTACTGCTTCCAGTTGCATGAGCGGGTAGCCGTGTGTCTATCAAAGGGGAAGACACTTCCCCCAGAGTGAAGTCACGATACCAGAACCAGTCCACTCTGTCATTGGAGTTGGCCATAGACACAACCTGCCCACCGCCCTGAGCCTACGTTCTGTATGGGGACATGCTCCCTAGCTTAGGTCGGTGCCGGTCCTTCTCCTGACCCGCGTACCACCAACATTTTCTCGTGGACCTCCGGTTGGCAACCACTGTTAAATAATGATTTTATAATAGCCCCTTACTGAGCATAGATCATATAGGTATGATGGACGATGGAAGTATAATCCAAACATTTAGGCATTACTAGGGTTGATTGACTATGATTCATTCATTTCCAGCATAAGGCTTTGGGCCATGTCTATTGTGTTGAGTTGGTGTGAATCTTGAGCTGAGAGTATGGGTAGGGTATCTGTTTCTGTGCTGAAAAATAACACTAAAATAAACTAGAGCAGGACATGGGTCAAATTGGTCCTGGGTGTCACTAGTAGTGGCATAACTTTTCAGATGAAAGTATGCATTGGTTACCGTCTGGGAAATGGTTTAAGTTTTGAGTTGAAAGGTTAAACAAACACAGTTTCTTTGGAAAGCTCCCCCCCCCCCCAATTAAATGATACTCACTAGCAAAAAGACACTTCTCCTTCTCTGGTTATAGCTGAGCATCTGACCTTCTTTTGTTATAGTGCTCAGGTCTAGCAGTCTAAAGTCTGACATCTGTACCATGATGGGGAGGGTGACATCTCCAGACTGCACAGCTCCCCTTAGACTCCGGTAATTTGGGGCTAGCTGTTTTACAGAATTATTTTTAATGACACATAGACCTCCGATATGTATTTACTTATTATATAAAAGATTCTCAATATTTGAAGCAAAACTCAAACAAACAGCTAAATTTGCAGATGCCAAGAGATTTGTATTACTGATCATCTAGTATTTAGATTTATACAGCTCTGCCAAACAGCAAAGACATGTATGGACAGCAGGGAATATCGGTTTGGTCTCTATTGCATTTTCAATTTGAGGATCTCTCTCTACCCTCACCTTGTGAGTAAAAGGAAAAGTAACAGACTGATGAGCTCATACCTCAGTCACTGTGCATTCCTCCTGGTCCTCTATTGTTCTTGTTCCAGTGTTGGGAAGGAGGACTCCATATTGGTGGCAGCTGCCATTTGAAATACATGTTGGTAGTGGCTGCCTAAATGAGGTATGAGGCTCATAGAGCAGAGCTAAAGGTGTGGCAAGGCAGGGATGCCCATGGTTCCAGTGGCATTTGTGGTATGCAAATATGCCCAGAGCAGGTTACTTTTTTTTGGGTATCCTCCAAACCATTGGTATGTAGGGCAGTGATATCCACCTAAACCCATGAATGTTAATATATTTTAAAATGTATTTCAGATTACAATCAGCAAAGAAGTAATTATAATTTTTGCATAATTTCAATACTAATATCATTTTAATTGTCAAGAAGTATTTGGTGTGGATGCCATAAAGACAAGCTTTCGGACAAGCCCTAGGAGTATACCCTTGCTACCGGCTATAATTCCTAAGCACAGCTCAAAATTCAACGCTGCCAGGGGAAAGCAAATATATTTTCTGTTGTTTCATATGATTAGGGAAGATGTAATATGTACAATGCTGCAGGGCCAATGTGTCACTTTTTATCACCTTTTAGTTTTAGTCTGGTTAGCATCAATATTTTGCCGTTTCCTGCAGCGTTTGTATTTTTACATTCACTTCTCACTACAGAGAGACCCTAATATAAAGTGACGGGTTTACTGTTACAGCACATCAGAGAGTTTTGGTGGTGAAACACATACCACAGCCATTCTGGACTATTTGGGTTTGTGGTTTTTCATGATATAGTTAACATTTTCCACTGGGTATATGTTTTCCTGGCTCTAAAGCAATAGATCCATTTTTGCTTTTGTGTCACGTTGAGGAAATAGAGGAAAGACGAGGTGATAAAGCACATGACTAAAACACAACTTTCAGAACTTACTATATTTTATCTTTCAATAACTTTTTTTTTACTCACAAGAATGGCTTTCAAGTCTGTTTGTCTGTTCTGCATGTCTTCAAATATTCTGTTTACAGAACGAGTACATGCACAGTGTTATCGTCTTGCCTCCTCAGAGGGATTGCATTGACATTCACCAGATTACATCGCAGAAGCTACTAAACAATATTTTCTCTTTTTTCGTTAAAACTGCCAAATAATGACGCAGACACCCACCTGTCCAAACAGATAAGTTATCTATATCACTGGTTACCTCTTTCATAGCTGAATTCACTTAGAGTGTGATATAAAGAGTGAGTTATGTTTCTACTTTCTCTACCTATCACCAGCTACCACATTCACACATGATTCACAGAATATATACAAAATACAAATACAATTATTAGATATAGTTAGTTACAGCAGTTATTAATAATCACTATTAAAAAGTTATTTGCACATTATTTTTTGGTATATCATATCCATGGATAACATAAACCCCTGACCGCATTAGTAAAGATATATACAAGCATGAGAACCAGAATGATGAGTTTTGTTGACAGCATTTACATCTTTGTGACCAAAATCAATATTAATATCACAAATCTGTGGTCAGATGTCTTTAGGGGAGTCTGTTTAGACATATATAATCAACAGATGTCAATAGTCCGTAGGTTGTCGGCATTGTAAATTCAACTGCATTGGGCAAAGGTCATTTAAAAATAACTTATATTTTTTTTTTTATTAAAAACATGTACAATATTAATAACAAATTTAGAGGGGACAATCTGTTCCTCAGTAAAAGACACAGATCACTTTCCTGCAGCTTGTAAAGACAACTGCAATTAATATGGCCAGTCAATTCAGAAATGAAAGGGGAAAGTCCTCTATCTGCCACTTTACCATGCTAGTAGAGCAAGAGACGTCAATGACAATCTCTCCTACAGGTCAGCACTACTGTGTACAGGGTAACATATCATAAAGTTGCTAACCTGGTATTGCTACAGTTTTTGAAGTCAGAATTCTAGCCTATTGTTCGGGGGTATGTGTCATGCTTAGATTGGTGCTGACCAATGAGCAGAGATTGCCATTAAGGTTATTTATCAAACTGGTGTATTATTCATATTTCATAAGCGTATGCATATTCTGGTGTGCAAATTCTGCTTTCTGTCCACTGGAGTTGGACTAGCAGGTTTTAAGAGCATGGGGTGGCAGGCAGAGGTCTTCTCCCTTCCCTGACCTGGCCTAACCAGCCATGGCATTTTACGAGACTGGGCATGGAAAGAGTTTCATCCACTTAAAGATTTCAATCATTGTAGTGTCAAGTGCTAACAAAAAGTCCTTTTAATTAATTTTGTATTATAAATGGTTTTACATTAATGTTTATTTCTGAAAACTCCTGAGAGCCTGCTTTTGGGGTGAAATGGTATATTAAACGTGATGTCTCAGTGCACATCAGAGCTTGGCATTCATCTCAAGTTGTGTCTTGCTGCCCTGGACAATGCCCTGCAATGCCTAGCTGACATCACATACTGCTGGCCCCTGACTCTAATTGTTCCTTCAAGCCGCCTTTGAACATTTATCTAATTCACATTATGGCACTTCTTGGCACTGAGCAAGATGATCTTCCCTTAGGTCCCTTCACACAAAGGACTAGTTCACCTGCATAGTTATGCAGAAGTTACAGGGCATCTGTCAGTCATCAGTCTACCACAATTCCATTCTACTTTTCATTTCAACAAACGTGAGGTCAAGGTAGAAGTCCCATGTGCTTATTGTTCTGTGCATCATTTCCCTGTGAGACCAGTGTGATGATGGAGGTGGGATGTCCATAACAGCTTGGATTCACCGGACATAGACACCAATTAACTGGGAGGAGAACTGGGCCAACCAATGACTTCTATGACAGTTTATTGAATTTTGCAAATATCTCAGAGAATTAGTGTAAAATAAATACACAGAAGACAAAAGTAACTTTAAAAATTCTAGGTATACAAGATAAGCTCTATTACAATGCTTAAACAGAATAAAGTTTTAAAATAATTTGAAATGTAAAATGCTGAGGAAGAGGAGGGTGGAAGAAGATGATTGGAGGTAGAGGAACAAAAAAGGGGAAGCCAAAATACTAAACAGTAATTGTCAAACAAACCAATAAATCAAATCTATGGGGTCTATTTATGAAGCAGTGAATCAGACATTCACTGAAACATCCCCTGGTGGAGAATCTTCTTGGTTTATACGATTCAATAGCAATAATTGATTCTCTGCCAAGGAATGTTTCAGTGAATGTCAGGATTCACTGCTTTATAAAAAAAAAAAAACCCTATGGATTTATAGGTCTCCTGTCATAAACCACAAACTAGTAGGTTAGGTGTTGAGACATGATCTTGCATTACAACTGGACCTTTGAGTACTATTTAGTGTATTTAAGGACTACATTAGCTTATTTATTTTTGGTTGTTCAAAGGAGGCAATGCCAATAGGGGCCATCTACAAAAAAACGGGTAGCCAATGATTTTTGCAATTTTGTTCCTAATCTGGCCCAGTCGAGAATATTGGAGGTCTTGCCTGAGGTCTTAAGGGCAAATTCAATACCTTATTATTGAATGTCTTGATATCACCTATGTTTGTCTATTCAGTGTTTTGTAAGAGATTGTTGGTAGGTGCCATAGCATGACAATGTCCATGAGCATGTAGTGGAACAGAAGTAACATGTGATCCACAAATGTATTGATTTATGTTATATGAATGCAAATCATCACCCGAGACTAAAAACACTGGGTATTTCAACACATGGTGTATCAAGGTAGTTTAGTTTTGTCCACACTTACAGCTCTTCAATGTTAAAAAGCAGAAGCTGGTGTTGAAAAGATTATAGAAGCCCCGTATGGGGATCATGGGCTGTGGGCTGTGCTTCTCTCAAATTTTCATTTTTTTCCATGGTGTCAGGATCTCTGGTTTAAATAATGCAAGAAAGGTAACTCTGATTTACTCACCAACTTTTCATCAACTGTGTTAAAGTCCTGGCATAAGTTGCTGTAACCCTGTAGATGTTTATTCAAAAATGTTTCAACACTTGGGGATATCAAGGCTGCTGGTCTCTCCGTCATCTCTCCACAAACATACTTGCCAATCCCTCCTAAACCTTCCCTAATCCCTTCTTGATTAGCATGGATTTGTCATTTAGTTATTTGGACTATTACTGTATTTTCAGAAGATCATGTTACAAAACAAGAGAGATTTATAAAAACATGGACATATATGGATGTGTTTCAATAATAAAGGAATGCAATTAGTTGCTTGTTCGTCCAGTGCTCAGAGCAGAAAATGTCATAGTGCTGCAGATAAAGAATGAGCTCGGAGCTGGCATCACATCTGCACGGTGGACGGATACACAAGGAGCATGGCTTTGCAAATGTCAAGTTTAGAATCCCACACTTTCATTATGAAATGTTTTCTTATTTTATTAAAACAACATCTGCTAGAATACTTTGGGCAGATTCATACTGTCATAAAAGATAAAGAAAATTGGAGCTCATATCAAGTTTCTTAGGAGCTCTGCAAAGCCCGTTGGCCAGCTAATTTATTTAAGCTGAAAATATACTAAGTCACATTTACTTGGTAAGAAACTTCCATTAAAATGTTTTAGCCAGTTTTTATCCACATAGATCCCTGCATAATGGTATACTTTGCAATATTTTATTCTACAATAATAACAAAAGCTTACCAGCACGGAGTCAATGCAGGTTATTTTAAACTGGAAAAACCATGTGCCATTAGGCAACAAGAAAAATCACTAAAGTATAAAGAAACTGAGTACATTTTATTCATAAAGCATAGCATAGAATACTTTCTTATATTTAATGAAAACCCTGTATTTCACTGAGTACCCTTGAAAGCAATTAAAGGCATTTACAAAGCATGCAGAGCCAGACAGCCCTTGGTTATGGCCAGGTTGACCTTGCCTCCCTCCCAGCTTGGGCTTAGAATTTTTTTAATTTGCAATTTTCTTGCAATCAGTGACTGTTTTTCTTACTCTGTCTATTGCGATTCCTGACTATTGCAACATGGTGCACAATTAAAATGAATGATTTAAAAGTAACCAAAAAAGGGGAGCAAAGTCTGATCACACACACTTTTTCAGGGTTGAGGTGTCCATAGCACTATGCAGCTGCATTTTAAAAATGCACACCATGGTATTGAGAAATATTAATATTATTATTATCTAGTATTTATATAGCGCTGACATATTATGCAGTGCTTTACAAGGTTCATAGTCATGTCACTAGCTGTCCATCAAAGGAGCTCACAAAATAATATCCCTACCATAGTCATATGTTTTTAATACAGTGTAAGGTTAATTTTTAGGCGAAAGCCAGTAAACCTAACTGCATGTTTTTAGAATGTGGGAGGAAACCGGAGTACCCGGAGAAAACCCACGCAGACACGGGGGGAACCTGCAAACTCCATGCAGATAATGTCCTGGCCAAGATTCAAACCTGGGACCTAGTGCTGCAAAGGCCGGAGTGCTAACCTTTGGGCAATGATGGCATCAAAACATGTACTGCTGCACCCAGGTTCACAGAACAGAAGGCACTCTGCTGATAGGTACTCCTTAAATAGTAATAAATGTATGACTAGTTCATATTTACCTGAGAGCCGAGGGTCCATACTCACATATATCATCAAGAAACATAACTTTCTGGAACACATGCTTACTGATTCTGGTGCTGCAAAGAACACTTCTTGGCTCCAGTCATTGCTTAGAATATCTGTCCCAAAGGGCTTTATAACAAGCAGGTAATGAGCAGAGGAACCCAAAACAGTAAGAACTACAGAAAGCAGGATTATAAGATTAGTTTGTTCTGTAATTAATAATTGATTTGGAGGATTATGGTTCAGATAAGATTTTGGATCTATTTTTAAATGTTTGCAACCAAAAAAATATTACATGTAAGGCTTTGTTTTATTTCTTTATAACAAAGAAAAACATAGAGCATTATATAGATTATTACTTCTATTTTAACTAAACATTGCTTTTAGTATTTAGTCAGTTTTAAACTACTTGGCAGATCCTAACAAAATCATTATGAAACTTTTTGGTAATATATCTCAGCTGGCCATCCATGGACTGGAACAGTCCCTCATCATAGCCAGTAATAACTTGGCACTATAGGGGTATAAGTCAACTAATATTGTACATAAATTTTCAAACAGTTTGAGACCTTTGTACTAACAAAATATTTACCAAATGGAATAAAGGTCTTTGCTCGGTATGAAGTTTGGGTTTGAGTCTACATTGGGTTTAACTGGAAATCGTATTGTTTGATATTTATCTATAAAATTTTGTAAATTTGATCAGGAAAAACTTTTGAACTCTAGTCAGCTAGTTACAATGGCCAATATGAGTGCAGGAAATTCCAGATGACATCAATGACCAAATATGGCCAATGAGGTCACCCAGGATTCCCTGCTCTATCACCGCAGCACAGGAAATCTGTCATAAGAAGGCAATAATGTGACGGCTTATTTCTATCACATGCTATGAAATGCATGGTGGGCATTATCAACAATGTGATTTTTGTGGGGACAAAATGAAATTTGTTTTTTACATTTGGTAAGCATGTTCTATTTTTTTTTTGATGAAGGACTTTGTAACAGTGTTGTGTTAATTTACATACTTTGACTCCTTTCTGGGAATGGGTAAGGAGTAACCCTGAACTCAAAGGCTTATATTGGAGGTTCCGGGATACCCCCTCCCACAAACCCAAATTTCTTTTTTGTAGAGAAGCATTTAGACCATCAATGTAAAGGAAAGTCAAGGGCCTTGGTAAGGTTCATAAAGAGAAGAGGAACATGACTACTACTCTCCATCTTTTACTGAATACTCAAAGCTTGAATAAGACTCTGATTAATATTTAAGGAAAAACTCACTATAATAATAAAAAAAAATCCATACAGCTTGAAGGCATAATCCAAGCACATAATTCAACAGATTTATCAATATTTCTTGCTAAATGGAATTTTACAAAAACATTTTTTTGCATTGGTACTAAAGATACGTACACACATGCAATAATTGACGTTAGAAAACGAACAACTAACGACAGATCAACCATTATGCACGATTATTTTGAACGATCGTATTGTGCACAATTCTGTACATGCTGTAACGATACGATCGTTCAAATATAATCCACCAATAATGTACACACACTAGATAGGATTGTTTGAACGATGCAGGAAGTGACATGTAAAGGAGAAAGTGTATTGCAGAACAATCCACAATCACTGAACGACCGTACACATACTAGATTGCAAACAACCATCGCTCAATCAGATCTGCCAGAACAGTCGTTCGTTTCCAGCGACAATCCTTGTTCATTGGCGTCATTGTGCACTTTTTTTGTTAACGGTTATCGGACGAATAGTCATTAGTCGTTCGTTTCCAACGATAATTATTGCACATGTGTGTACGCAGCTTAAGAATAGGTGATAGTGCCTGGCTCCCCAAATTTTTTATTGACATTGTGAGAATAAGCAGTTCATTGATTCTTCATTGACTGACAATGATAATGATAATTGCGTGCACTGAATTCACACTGGCATTGAGGTTGCGGTGTGTTAATGGCTTCCTCATGCCAGGAACCTCGGCCTCGTGGAGAGATGCTACATGTATGGTGGAGTGGTGTTGTCAACCAAGGACAGGAAGTGTCTTATGACTTTTGAACTCCTATCCTCTTTTTTTTACCCTATTACACAAATAAAACAAAAAACTTTCACTTTTTCATTTAACAGACCAAACGGGAAGAACATTCTACATAAAGTTTAATCACGTAGCCTTTAGTGGAAGTTTTATTGCCACCATTCCGACATAGCCATTGTTTAACACCAGATCAACCAATCTCACCACAGTAACAAGCTGTTCCTTTCGTCCTTTTGTATTGTTCTTTTGCCTTTTTTTTATGTATTATACATGGTACAAGAGTCCACCCATTTAATTTATGATTATTATAATTAATTTAAATTTCTAGGTATATATCTATAATCAGAATCCATGTTTTACTTCCAGACCACATATGCAGGTTGAGGCTTGATGAAACTGGATCCTGCATACGGTGTAATTTTACATGGTCGCATTCATTTAATTATATCCTAAAACACTTTACCACAATAGCAGTAATCAACCTTTGTCATGCAGAGAGCCACTTCAGCAGTGAGCTTTAGAGCTGCATTCAATCTTTCTTTTGTTTTACTCCATCATAACAGCTTTGCTCTATTCTCTGTTAACCGGTGCCATGCTGAATTACCCTGCTGTCAGGTATAGGATGGGAAGAGAAAAGGAAAAAGTGCACAATGGCTGCTTTACCAGCAAAGAGTTGTAACAAATGTGATGCATAACTCTATTGTTTCCAGAATGTCACAAAGGAGAAACGCTGCTAAAAAAACAAGAATTCAAAATGTTCACAGTCAGCTCATACGTTAGTTTCATATAAAATTCTATTTATTTTTTTTCATCACACAAGATACACTTTTTTACATTGAATACAACTGAAAAAAATGAATGAATCCTGGGTGAAAGTAATGTGAATAGACTCCTAAAAGAATTATATTTAGGCCAGGTTCAGACCTGCTTTAGGATTGAGAGAGTAGCGGGTTACTGACTACATACAGACATTTCCGTGTAGCGGTTGCACGTGGAGGGTTTCCTACTGACTGCAGTGATCTATGCTGCTTAATGTGTGGGAGACCTTGTGATGAAGTGACAACACAACAAATGGGAGACAGAATGTTGTCACCCTATAATAGGAAGTATCTGAAAAAAGACTTTAGAGGCAGGATCACCTAGTATTTTTTTTAATAAAAGCTGAAAATTTAAAAACATTAAAACTGTATTTGTAATTAATTACAATGTTTAAGGTTCTTTTGAGATTTTACAATTGACATGATATATTCATACAAAGTGAACAAAAATGATGATTTTACACACTTTTACACTTACCACTTCAAGTCCATGAAATTAAATCTGTTCCAGAGAATGCAGGTGTAACTTGTCTTTTTTGAGATATAAAGGGCCTGGTGTTCTTTTTAATATTGATAGTGTCATCATGATGAGATTAAATAAGTAATTTAGATTTAGGGCTGTATGGAAAATGTTTTGCATGTGACAAACATTTTAAGATAGGCTTTCTGGAAATTTGCACCGTGGGCTCATGAATACAACTGGAGTTGTCTGGTCACAATCACAATAGACATATTTGGCTCATCAAGGACAACATTTCAGGAAAAGACACTCATACCAATTGTGAAGCATGGAGAAAATGGATCACTCCTCTGACTCTCTCGATTTGCACATCTTAAGCTATTGAGATACGTAAACAGAAAGACTTATTTCAAAAGATTTGCTTAGGATAGACAGATAAACAAGTGAAAACTGAGCCTGGGGCTCCATCTGTTACTTGTGACATGTTCATATGCAATAATTTATGTTAAATTGATATTGTGTGTATTTATATTTTTTGAGTCCTGAACATAACCTATAAAATATGTACAAAACATTGTACATTCTTTGAAGAATTTGTATTGATACACAAGTAATATGTTGTTGCAGGGGGTACAATCACAAGAACCTACTGGGTAATACAACCGCCTTGTTCCTTTAGTAAATGACTTTGAAATCCCTAGCTCTAGGCTGCCCAAGCCAAGAACAAATACTTATTTTTTCCAATTCTTGCCATACAACCGCTGTTGTAATTTCCCCTTATTATTGTGTTTCTATTTCTTTTTCTCCCCTAACCGTAATAGCCACAGAAAATACCTTCTTTTTCATGGACAGTACTTTTAGCTTTTAAATAGCCCTTATTAGGAAAACAAGTCTCACACATGGAAGCAGAGATAATGATGAGAAATATAATGATGATACAAAAAAACTGCCCACTGGAAATCACTGAAAAGATTTATTTGAAACAAGCTGTGGGTTTCTTCGATTAGTAGAGCACATCCAAGATCTCCAAGTCCCCGCTGCATGTTGGAAATATATCACTTGGCAGATTTGTGATACACAATGTCCATATTCATCTAAATTTGTCTAATTGGCTATTCATTTGGCTAATGCTCCTGAAGCCATTTACAATGCTGACTCACATGCATCTATCGAGACTTCATATTGAAAATTGTACTAAAATGCCCACTCGTGTATTTCCCTGAAATCAGCCACATACAAGCTGAAGCTTCAGACTGTGTGCCAGGTAAAGTTCTACTTAAAGGTGAATTTTCTTCACTACAGTTACTGCTCATGGAAGAAGGATGCCAAGCCTGATCGGTCCCAAGGGCACCATTAATTGTTTTGCCTCACTAACTTAGAGCAGATAGAACATTATGAGAACAAGTTTTGTTCTGTTGGTCAATTCACAACAAATTGAATTTAAATTTATATTACCTGCAAAGTATCTGACTAAACCATTTATCCAGTAAGTAAGTAAGGATATTATAAATAAACTGTACAAAAACCATCATTACCTGATCTGTAAATGTAAATCAGCCTTTTTGATTTGTGAGAACCCTTGAAATAAGTTTCAGGTAATCCCTTCTAGAATTACTAAATCCACAGCTTACAGTATCTTAGCATGGTGATCAGTGGCAAGAATGCCTTTTATATTGCTGGCTAGTGGGAAGAATGTCTCCCTTACAGATAGCCAAAATGATCATTGGTGACACTTAAACTTGCAAGCTGTGGAGAAGGTTTCATAGAACCCTGGTGGAGAAACACTGCTTTAAATACATGTTCACACAAATGGTTTTGTGGCACTTCCCAGATGGCTACCAGCTCTCACTGTCATGCTTGTTCAGACTGAACAAGTGATCACAGATGGTTTTGATGGGCACTTGGCTAACATTCAATTCCGTCAATCCTTCATAGACTTCATGCAGCTTAAAGCATTTGTGTGGTTGTTAAGTGATAACCACGCCACAAACTGACCTTCTGCATGAACAAGTCCCACATATAGTATACCCAAATCAATAAAATCCTATAAAGGTTTTACCATGTTTCATAAAAGTAAACCCTGGTGTTCTGTTCCTGTCACTGGAGACTATGCCAAAACTGCAAAGACATTGTCCGCTGTGGTCACTATGAGATGGCTGCAAAAGAGCCTACAAAGAGGCTGCAGGAGATCACTAACTTCTATACAACAAGGCATACAAAAGGCAAAAAGAGTATTTTCAACAATAGTTTTTGTACAGAATCCTGCAAATATATTTATCCCCCTCTGTTTTTGTTCTGTTTTGTGACATTACAACTTGGAATTAAAATTGATTATTAAATAATAAAATGTACTTTATGTAATAGACTGATTAATGCAGTCTAAATTGATGAATACAATAAATATATATATATATATATATATATATATATATACAGTGGTACCTCGGTAAAAGTCCGCTTTGGAATAAGTCCAACTTGGTATAAGTCCTGTTTGGGCACAAAAAATTTTTGCTTGGTATACAATGTTTGTGCTAGAACTTGTATGGGTCAAAATGAGTCATAACACCGCGCGCTCCCCTTATTTACCTCTCTCGAGACAAAGCCACGACTGCCCACGAGTGTCAGTACGCCGATTGCCACCATTCAGTGAACAACCCGCGCTATAACTCTCTGTGAATTACAGAACATCTCCTCCTCCTCCCTTCTCAGCACCATCCTAGTAGGCACTCAACTCTTCTCAGCAAGGTAAAGTGAGGTTACATTTTCATTTATTTCATCTAATTGCTTTTGTATTTATGTATTTTATTATTAAGCAGTGTTTAAATTATTTTATACAGCCCCATCAATGTATAATATGCCAATAACAATATTTTTTTTCATGGGAACAGATTCATCAATTTCCGTCTATATCTTATGTGAAAAATTTGTTTGGTATAAATTCTATTTGGTATCAAGTCCAAGGATCTGGAACGGATTAAGGGTTTATACCAAGGTACCACTCTGTATATATATATATATATATATATTTTTTTTTTTAATATGCCACAGAGAAGCATTTAATTCATTAAAACAAATGGAAAGAATGTGGATCAACTATAAACCTGAGAAAAATGGGGTGGTCGCCAGAGATGGAGCAAAGACGCCAAGGATAACACTGAAGGAACTGCAAAAGTCCATTGGTAGAGATGTGAGTATCTGTCTATAGGACCAGTTTAGGTGAGGCTTAATGGAACAGTGGCAAGGAAAAAGCAACTGATTGCAAAAAAATAAAAATAAAACACGTTAGTTTGCCCTACCACATTCGAGGACCCTTAAACACCCAAAAGATGGTTTAACTTTTTGGAGAAAAAAAAAAAGCTTTGTTTGTGCCAAAAAAATGATTTACATTGATTTAATTTCTTTAAATTTGAATAAAAGAATGTTTAAAAACAGAATGCTTCTCATCACCCCAAGAGCAACATTTTCACAGTGAAGCAATAATATACCAGAATCATGCTTGCCTATGAAAGGAATAGGGAAGTAGAGAAATCCCCACTCAAAAAAGAGAAGCGCTTCAAAAAAAATATATACATTATTAGTAATTATGGGCGAGGAAGCAGATGGGAGGAGGTCACATCTGAGCTGGAAGGTTCACTTAAAGACCTTGCAAGTCCTCTTTAAACAGGAACAGAAATAGAGGTAAATGGACACTTGTACTTTGTGCATCGATTTGCAAGTAGCAATGGCTTGTGCACAATGGCAAATGCAGTGAAACCATCTGTCAGAGATATTTTGTTTATTTTAATAAAAAGGACTCGTATTCTTAATACCTATGAAATGTGCATACAGCTCACACATCAGATGACTACAAAAACAGAACCAGCCAAAGAATTTCTAATGCTGAAAGTTTTTTTTTTATTTTAATGCAAAATTAAAACATAACATTTGTATTGTGATTCATAATAACAGAAAAAATAAGTGGTAAAAAATCTTTTTTTAGCTTCAATGGATTTTTTTATACAGTATTTATATATTTATATAAACAATACATTGTATAGTATACAAAAAGACTTAGAAAAGATAAACTAGAAGTTATGCTTCTCAAATGATACATTCAGCTGTCTAATCGGTGCAATTTGAATTTAAACGTTGTTCATGCAGTTCAGAGTCCAGAGGAGTAATCAAAAGTAATTCACTAGATTCCTGGAAGACTAATGTGTTCTAAGCAGGAGGCTGCACCTTGCCTTTACACTAGAACAATTAGGCAGCATGCTCTGCCACTTCATGTAATACCAAACAGCATCCAAGGTACTAATCTTAGAACAGAATGTAATCCATGAATAGTTCATCTGTCTTCCCTACTGCACATGGTAAATACTCTGTGCTTTTCACATATACGTACACTGCACAACAACTCAATGAAACACTACTAAGCATTATTACAATAAAACCTGTCTTACAACTTTATTTTTACACTGCTTTGGATTGTGGGATTGGAAAAAGTATATTAACTATTTTCATTGTGACAAACAAAACTGGCACATTTCAAATACATTCACAGTTGCTCATAAACCCAACAATGTAAATTGTTTTTTGTGCGCTTTAAGGATGTTTATCTTTTCCACTAGCTTGTTCAAATGTATAACACAATAATGATTCAAAGAAGTAACTCGATGTGGGCAACGTATGGGCTCCATTGAAGGAAATAAAATATGTAATGCAGAGTAACTAACTGCAAGGACCAGACCAAGAAGTCTGTGGCTTATTACAATTCAGTAATCCGTTGAAAATACATGATTGTGAATGAATTCAGTGCTTCTGCTGTGAACTTTGAGAATGAGTTGCTTCATGGAGCCTGCAGCTACAGAGTCCAGTGAGGGATTTTTTTTCTGTTTATTAAGGACATTTAGGTACTTGAAAATCTGGCCACGAGTATACTTTGGTGCTTATTGGGGCTTTTTCTTTGTTGAAACAGTACACAGATGATAGATATTAAAACCAAATTATGTTACAAGGGTTGGAAGGGGGGAGCTCTCATCAGCTTCCACCATTAGCACATTGCACAAAGCCTGTATTTTCTAGATGAACATGTCTCTTGAAATCAGTGGTCATATTAGATTGATTTGACTCAGCAAAGTAACAGAGCCAAACCAGAAACAAAATATATTTTTTCCTGAAATAAACAATGTGTTCAGTGCAAATTTAAGATTAACATCACTGCAGGGAAGAAAGCAATGTTTTTCCTTTGAGCAACTGAGCTGCAGATTCATATCAGACAGTGCTATATATTGGCCTGTTCCAGATGAGTGCACATTTCCAAACACAAGTGACTCATGCCAGAACAATCGTCTTGAAAGAGGAACAAATAGTTTGATAGAACCGCTAAAGTTGTTTTTGGACACAATCTGGAATGTAGAAGTAGAATATTTATTTCTGTTGAAAGCTTCAGTTAGATACTTAGCATTTGAAATAGCTGGTTACTGGTCTCTCCAAGCCCTAATAAAAAGGATACTGTGATTGGTAAAGGGTCAGTTATTTTTTAGTTTTTATGTCTACTTGTTTTAATCAACTGTTTTACATATTTTGTTTTTCCTGGTTCACTCTTCATTTCCCCCTTGATCAACATGCTACTAAAATAAAAACTTTCCATTTTCATGACATATCTTCTTTTAGTTCCGGGGCTTTGTGCTTCCCTGTACAATGCAAGCAAATTATGATTGGTGGGAGGTTTAGGCAGGATACTGTACACTGTTTCCCGTAATACATCCCAGGTCCTCATCCTTGATGCAAGCAGTGGGCTGGATTTTGGGAGTAGACATTATAATGATTTCATGGGTGGACATTGATCTGGAGGAGTGAGCATTTCTAGGCATTATTTATTCCCAGGCAGAATTTTCTAGGTAACATTTGATGCTGAGCCATCATGATTGAAAGAACCTTGATCCAATAATATAATAATAGCTGGGTTAGAAATGTATAGGGGACACTGAATGTCTTGGATGCCACTGGACGTCCTTCAGCCAGGAAATGGCTCTATTTGACAAGAACTCTTTTACAGTGGGCATGAAAGGGACCAACAAAACCGGGAAAATGTTAGACTGGAGTTCATGTTTAATAGGTTATATGTATTAAAACTAATATTTGCTAAATATTATTAACTTCCCCATTAAATTAAAGAGTAAAAATACAAAGAGTAAAAATTCACAAGCTGGTTCAGTAGATCAAAGCTTTATAGGACTATACATGGTTTGAATTTTCAGGGACAATTTTACTCATGTCCACCCATTTTATTATGGATCATTGTCTACAAACTTTATACCCGTATGAAGCAAAAAGGGGAAGGATTACTTTGTTTTTTAACAGAGCAGCTAGCACAAGCAAGGGTGTGCAGTGGACATTGCTTCACACCTGACACTGCCCCTTTTAATACATATGAAACCTATTTTATTATGCCTAAGTCTGCCAAACTATACATGATATATTAAAGAATCAGACAGTGGCCCACTATTTAACAAGCTAAACTCCAAAGTTTTTTCATACCCTTGGAGTGGGTCCCCCTCCCAACAACAAAGCCTAATTGCTTGTTTATTTAAGGGGCTGATGCAGTAAAAAGCACCATACTCCTTCCTCCTGCAGCCACCAGCCCCCTCCTTTGGATGTTGGATGTTGCCTAAAGCCGCATACACATGTGCAATAATAGTTGTTGGAAAGGATCTTTCACGATCCTTTCCAACGACTAGCACTGCACAATGCATGAACGAGTGATGTACATACATCACCGTTCTGCTCTATGCAAATGGTAAGGGGAGAACGACAGAGTGACACCCTGCTTTGCATTCTCCCTCTTCCCTTGCATTAGGATCGTTAGTCATCCATAGTTCGTGGATCCGCCAGGACGGTGGTTTGGACGATGGGCGCTGTACACACGCCAGATTCTCGTACGATATCGGCCCTGGGCGAGAAAACTGTGTGTACGTAGCTTTAGTGTCATTCTGTACAGGGCAAAGCTCGTAGATTTGCACCAAAATGGAAGACATCAGTGTTCACAGTGGCATAAGAGGAGGTTGCAGGGGACTAGAGTAGTATAATTGGGGTCAGGAAAATATCACCAGAACAGGAATACAAGGGAAATTTTCCAAAAGGCACACTTGTTCCACTGTTGACTGTCTAAGAGATGATTTCCATTCTTCTGGATAGAGAAGAGTTTCTTTTTTCATTTCTGTTGTGTCTACAGGATATGAAGATAATTCCTCCTCAATGGCAATGTATGGGTGTTTTAACCATCATTTATTCATCCAAAATAAAGAACAAAATAATAAACATTTTAGGTTAGTTTATATTCTAACTCTACACATAACAATTACCCTTCAAAATCATTTTCACATACAAAACACTATAAAAAAAGATACATACTATATGTCCTCCACAATTTACTATATACTCTCCACTTCCTTGACCCTTTCAATGGTTTTAGTTGAAAAGCTGTGACAAACTGAATTTGCATGGTCTGTGATTATGACAAAAGCACCATTTTCTAGACTGCTAGAGGCTTATCTTGATCTGTTCATACACCAGAGGTGGCTTCATTAAGATGTGTGTATGGAGGTGTGCAGTGATACAGTTAATTGCTCTTAAAGAACAACATTTAGGCTTTAAGGTATAGGCCCCCAAAGAGTAATCAGCTCTAATGCTGATTTTTTTATGTAGCCAAATAAAACTAGTGTAGAACCGCAGAGTAAAAGCCAGTCTTATTATTGTAATAAAAATTGACATGGCTCACACTGTTTTTCTTGGCTGCCCTGCTTTGTGTCTGACTCACAGTCAAATTCTTCCAATTGAGCTTCCCCTGCTTTTGGCTGCCCCTTCGCCAGACCATAAAGCTGACCATCCACGGAGAGAAGAAAAACCCACCCTAGGGCATCCTTTTTTTATTAATGGCTGTACTGTTTAAAATCCCAGGCGTACTACTAAAAGAACAGCAGGGAAAGTTTCAGCAGAAAAATGAAAAAAGAGAAAAGAAAAAGCATAGCCAGGGGTTTGCAATGTTTTGTTGCTGTGATACATTTTTCACTGTAAAAAGCATGCGGTGACAGAAAGTATTGATTGCACACTTAGTATGGGATCAATACATTCTGCAGGCTGAATTCACTTTGAACATGAACTATGCTTGTACCTTTCAGCTTTCTTCCATTTCATGTTTTAGTTATTTTTTTCCTTTTTTGGAGATTTTAAAGCATTAACCAGTTCCTTTGGTTACAGATTCTGATTCTTGACTTCGAGTGGTTACTTAATAAAATATTGTTAAGCTTGACCCACCTGTCATTATAAGGCTTACGGTATGCTAGTAGCTTTAAACTGCGTATAGCTGCATGTGTCTTGCGTATGTCTTGTTGGCTTAATGAAACAAGAATACATATGGTGTTTTCTGGTTAGGAAAATAAATGTGACAGTTCTTACATAGAATTGTGCTTTGGGGGATCCTTCAGCAAAATATCCCTTTTCATCCTGAATTATTGCAAACTAATATACCATTTTTTAAATATATATCTACTTTGCTTGAATCTGACAGCATAAAGCATAGTTATTGTGTTTGCCTTTATGTCTTTTTCCAGCATAAAAAATTAGAAAAACATTTACAAAATATTCCAGCATAAAAGTGTACAAATTCATAGTAAAGTTTTATAAAATATAGTACCTTGCAGTCTCTATACCAATATTACAATATTAGTATAAAATACCAAAAAGCTCAAATCCCATATGTTCGTCTGTTCCAGAGAACTGGATTTGGTCAGTGGTTTGTTATTGTTAAACATTTAGTTACAGAGGTAGTGAAGAAAGTGAAAAAGTAAACTGATCAGTCCAAAGATCTTATAAGGTCTGGCAGAAAATAATATATTAAAATTAATTTAAGAAGAAGAAGTGAAAACAAAATCCACTTAATTATCTTTAAAGTAAAACATCAGGCAAACAGCTACATTATGAAATGAAATATACACATTTACTGCTTTACTAGCCAAACTATTTAAAATTCTGGTCAGCCAATGTTGTGTTTTATAAACTTCTTAGGCAATGTAATGCCAAGCACGTGACAGACCAACTTCGTCATCTGTCTCATCCAGCTCTAGCTGGTCATACAAATGACAACTTCAGGCAACATTTTCCAACCAGGAACTGAATGTACCGTCAAAAGTAGTGTCGGGAAAACAATCAATTAATCGGATCAATTGGTTCACAAAAAATTACAGCCTTTAGCCAAAATCAGTTGGATCTTTCCAGTTGGTTCAATCAAGATCATTTGAGTCCAAATGCATTTGGCTATTCCAGTTCCAATTCAGTCACTCGACATTTCAATCCAGCTGAATCAAAGGTAGATAAAATTGATGAAAATGTGCCACAGATGTGCCCAGATTTATTGCCTACCTCCATTCTAATTTAAAAACAATGATTCAGCATCATGGGGTAGAAAGCTAGCACAGGAAGCAGTAAACCTGAACCAAAATGTAACAGAATGATTATTCTGAATCAACATATTGATAACAAGAATGGCTGGCCAAAATCCTAAATCCTTTGGCATCTAAACCAGTAAATGTAGATACACTTTAAAGGAGGAAAACCATGCTAATTCTGTAAAGCAATGTAAATATAAAGGAGTATTGTCATTTTTCATGGAATCATTTTACCTATCATATACTAGTTGATCCCATTGGTATGTGGAAAGTTTTTGTCAATGTGCTCTTTTTCTAGTTATGACAGTTATTTTCTAGTTATCCCAGACAGACATATTAGACTTTTTCATACATTCTGCTATGATACATATGTATGGATGTCATGACCACCTGTGGCTAGGACACAAATCAAGTAAAAAACAAATACCTAAAATTCCTTCATCTTCAGGAAACTGAAATGCCGTGTAAAACGCACATGTGGTTATAAACTGTATACATATAGGTAGATTGAAGGCATCATAACTGCACTGTGCTGTGAATAGATATTGCTTTACATAAGGCTAAATTTCTTACACCTTTCCATAAGGTACCATAAAATTGTTTTGGCATTTATACAGTTAGCAGCTAAAAGCTGGTTATGTCCCTATTTCATAGATCGTGTTGCAAGGTAAACTATACAGCAGCGGTCATGCCATTTTTATGTTTTGGATCTCGGCTTCTGTACTGGTACCGATCTTGTCCCGGTCTTCCTCCAGTACCATATTCAGGCATTTGATGACTTTGAGGTGGAGAGGGTGGAACGTCTTGCCGCAGCGGACCTTTGGCTGGTGGTGTTTGATATGAAGGATATCTGTAGTTATCTTCTTGATGTACTTGGATGGATCTGGAATAAGTACCTCTAGTGTTTGGTGCAGCAACATCATAGTAATAAGGAGGGTCCCTCTCCATGTATACTGCCCGAGGTCCGACCATGTACTCCACAGCATCCACCGGCACTGGTCTGCAAAACAAACGCAATACTTATTGTTCTGTAATTCGCAGTTAAAATATTTTCCGACATAATTTATCATTTTTTCCATTTGCTCAGAGAAAGGAAGGAGGAGTGTTGCTAAAATTCAAAATGAAGTGATTGCTATGGACAAGGCACATTTTTATCCACCAAATTTTACAAACAGACTCATTGTAGATCATCACCCTGATTATAATATTATTACTATTAAAGAACACATTCAAATTTCATAAAACAACTTGTAAAAAATAAAATAAACCCAACATTAACCAGTAGCTGTAATAAGATTTGAAAAACAGAGGGATTGCCAAGTAATCTATTTTATATATGGAGTGATTTATGTAATCAAAGCTCAACAGAACTATTTAGGACTAACAAAACCGAACAAACCCTCTTACCCTGTTATAAGATGCTTGGAATGATGATTTCCCATCCAGCACATGTATGCAGTGTTTAGTATGTGTCTGGGCTACTCAAATCCAATTAATTTGAATGCTAAATGCGGCCCTTGACAAGAATAGGTTAGATTTCACTTGCTTTACCTGCAATCAAAATGCACCTCAATGGGATCTACTGTGCCTGAGGCAACACAAAACAAGTTACCACAACCTTTGTTCTTCAACACTAATTCAGTAAATTCTTGGAGAATCTACCAAACTGCTTTTTAAAGTGCAAACTGCACCCCTGTAGGCAAGCACTAAGCCAATAAAACATGACCAGGGCTGGTCTCTTTCCAATGCAAATGAGAAGAAAATAAATATTCTAGCCCACCAGATTTCCTTCTTTCTCGCTCTAACCTGAAAATAGCTAAGAACAAAATGTTCAGCAGGATAACAGACAAAGACGTATCTTTTGGCTTCAAATTAAATATTGCATGAGCCTTTATGGATGGAAAGTTACGGTGATATACCCAATATCATATCAGGCAGAAATGAAAAAAAAAAAGAATAGGATAGTGGAGAGCTACTATTGAACATGGAACTAGAATTCCTTTCTAGTATGTATCTCTAGTTTGCACAGCAGCTGAATTGAACCAAAAGAACAAAGTTAGACCAGTACATTGTTGTGTGCTTTCCTGGATACCCCACTGCAGTCCTATCACCTGATTGCACATCAGGTTTAAACTTGTATAGAAATGAGAGATACAACTCTTGTAAACCAGCCGTTATACAAATGTATTTGATGTCTTCCGTCTGTATATGGTAAGCTCAGTCACTGTCCTTGACACTGAGGAATAAATAGCTTAGAAAACATGTGGGCCATGATATGTAAAACAAATATAATATTATTAGTATTCAGCAAATATCAGTCAGAGTTTGGCATGCAATTCAAGAAATGGTCAATGTGAACTGGTTTGATATATTAATAATTTTTCTTTTTGTAGCTGTAGACCTGATTAGAACCTCTGTCAGGTTTTAGAAGATTCTTTGTTCTTAAAGGTGATAAGTATAACCCCCTCCCCCAAATATTAGAGTTGTAAAAGAAATAGATGCCATATTTTGAACACTTTTCCTTACATTTTCCAGTGACAGTAGTCAGATTTCAAGGATGGATCTTTCTAATATAGACAGTATAAAACTCTTCTAGATGCTATAACCCTTTGCCATTCTATCTTCACCCTATCACGTTTATTATCTGCTTATTGAACAGCCTCTTCCTTACATGTGTTAAAAAGAAGAGAATTGGAAAGAAAAAGATTACTTTGCAATAAATTGGTTAACTTTCCATTTATAAAATTTGTGTAGCTGTTCCTAGATGTTTAGTGAATGTAAACCAAGTTTGGCATAAATGTGGACCTGAAAGAATTACTTTGGCTGAAACAGTCTCGGACGATGGATCAGCTATGGAAATAAATTTGAATCCCAATAACTGATGACAACACTGACAGCTGTGTAATAATTCTCTCTCAGTAATCCATTCATTCCACCAAGGAGCAACTGAATGTGTTTTCTTTGGCCTACCATTCATACAATGCACCAACACTGGTCACAGGTTCAATTATTTGGCAGTCAACCTGATTAAAATGGAAGGATGTGCGAGAACAAATTTATAAATAGTCCAGTAAAATGTCACAGATTACATCTACAGCGCCAAGACTCTCTACCATTCATGTGTCCAGTTGTTTGCAATAAAAATCTGCCATAATAACTGGACAGCTGATAATTGATCTCTATTGAGCAGAGTTGGCATCTTCTAATCACTTTCCCTGAATAGTTTGCTCAAAAATTGAAATCTGGAACAGGTCTTGAATCCTAATGGGACTGCACAATTGTGATACAAAATATATTTCTAGCTTTTTTATTCATAATTATTGAAGTATTGTTATTTGTCATATTTTTATTTAATAGAAGCTAACAATACATTAACACCTACAACAAACTATATTAATGAATAAAGGTGTTACCATAGCACATAATAAATTGATACTTTTTAGGGACTGGGATATTGTTTTTTTTAAGCTTTTTTTAGCTGTCAGCTTCAGCAGCTAGTGGATTGGAATATAACGTTATTGGTGGAAATATAAAAGTATGAAGGGTCAGCAGCAGCATCTACTGCTGGAAGTATGAGGGCACACAGAATGCTAACAATAGATAGCTGCAGCAGCAACATTAACAAAAATGGACAGATGTCTTATGGATAGATGTTCTCATAGACTGACTGCAGGTCCTAAAAATGAAAAAAAAAAAAGATGAAGATGAGTGGATCGTTGGTCTGCATTTCGCTAAATACCACCTCAAGAAGGTAGATTTAAAAAAACATAGAACTACTGTTAGTACCTGGGATATAGCAAAACCTTTTTTGGTTTGATTGTTTATTGGCCAATAAGTAAAGTGGCATTTTGTAACATGTAAACACATCAGGTACATTTATGAATGGGAGAGGTGATACTTTCACTTTAGCCACTTACATATTAATTCTTCGTGCATGGATCATGGAAATATCATTTCCCACCCCCATTTCCACTTCCACAATTCTTTCAAGATGATAATGACTTTTTAAATGATTGACTACTTCTCAAGAATGACAGCAATGACGTATAGGAATGTTTTTGTCTTTGTTTTACTTTGCAGCATGGCTCGGGTGTTGAGTGTCTGGTTGACAGATACACTAAAGCTTGTTACAACACTAACACAGCCAGAGAAATATTCTTTTATCATCAGCGAGAAAGTTGATACATACACATTTCAAAATGAATACTTTGCCTTTTTGTTGAAACTTAAAAAAATAACAAAACAAATGTATACAACAAGTTTTATTTGTCGACAACACTGGACTAACTGCGTAAGTAATCCTGACCTTAGAACTTTGAGGTTTTTCATTATATTTGGTCTAAAGTTTCTAATTGTCCCTAAAATTGTTTCTTGCCTAGGATATGCTAGCCTGTGGCTAACCACTTTAATGGCAACAAACCCTAACAAAAAATGAGAGTTAAGAAGAATTTGGAGTAACAAAGTCAATGGGAAACTTTACCACAACCATGAAAAAAACAATTGCTTATAGCTCACAGAAGAAAGAAAGAACAGTGCAAGTGATATGACCTACTGGCAATGTGTAAAGTGCTAACAATTGTGATTAACAAATTAGAAAAAGTTGTAGTGAACACTGGCAATGTAAGAAATAAATGAAATATTGATCATGAAAGAGAACAGATACACACCATGGGGTCTATTTATAAAGTAGCGCATCTGACATTCACTGAAACATTCCCTGGTGGAGATTGAATTACTACCTTTAACACACATGAACATGGAAGATTCTTAGCAACAATGTCATGACATACAATAAAAAAATAACTCCCATCTCTATATTGCCCCATATGCATTGGTTATCCTACCTGTTCAAAAAGTAATGTCAGCTGCATAAAAAACAATTATTTCTATTTTATAATACTATATATATGTTTAATTCTTCTATGAAGTGGCAACATATTACGGAGCTCTGTACAATAAATAGGTCAATAGCACTGAAAACAGCCATTCATGAATTGATAGGGTCAGTGTTTCTTGAGCTTTTTGACTTGAAGGAATCCTTGAAATATCTTTCAGGTCTTTAGAGAATCCTTGCTATAATGACCATATCCACAAAGTACATTAGTGTGGTGGTCAATGGGAAGAATGGCTCCTACATTGTTGGCCATTGGGAAGGGTGCTACCCTTATAGATAGCTAAAAAGATCATTGGTGTCTGTTAAATTAACCTTTGAGAGAGACAAAATACTTATTGCCCATGGAACCCCTAGCAACCTCTGGAGGGGGCCTTAGGGTTCCATGAAACCCTGGTTGAGAAACACTGGATTTGGTTATATCTGGTTCTAAAAAATAGATGTAGGGGAAAAAAAGCATTTTGCTGGTTGAGGTCAGTTCCTGTGAGGCATTGGTCCTAACTTTGTTTACTTTGCAATTAGAAGCGGATCTCCTGCTCTATGTACAGTAAAGCATGGGGTTAGGAGAGCTAAGTGGCAAAAAGTAAAAAAAAAAGCACCATTTCAGGTGCTTCTTTTATCAGAATGCTGTTGCTAGAAGTCATAATGGCGCAGTAGACTTATTGGAGTAGAGGGAAATGTTTGACTTTAATTCCACTTTAAAAAGACAATTGACAAGTACTGTAACTTTTAAAACTCTATTCTATGAAGCAGAGTACGAAATGTAAAGCAACAGTACTGAAAAACAACTGGATAAAATACAAGAACAAATTATTAGCCTGCATTTTTCCTATCCAGATGTCCCTCATTTAGCACACAATAATAAAATGTATTTCAGTTTATAGGCTATGTTATCCTGGCAAGAAGATGGTGTTCTTGTTGTAAAATGAATGTTAAAGACTATCAGCATTTCCTGTCTCAAAAATGATGCAATGCCTTTTGCTTCATTCTCAGAACAGTTTATGGCTACCTGGCTCTACGTCTTTGGTAAATATATGTCAGCCAGAGGAAAAAAAATGTAAGGATGCAATAGACAGCTGGTGTTTGATTAATTTGTTATCTGAAATTATAAATAAATATTAATAAGTGTGTGACGTAAAAGATAACATTTGTTCAGGAAGTATGCCAACTATTGTTGATGCCATTCTGTTCTCACCAAGCCTACTCTACTAAAGATTATACAATTCCAATCTCGGCACAATAGGTCTGTACTATGACACGGATAAGAGAATTGGGGGTTGGATTAAGACATGCATGATGCCTCAACATTGGAGAATCCTTTCCAAAAAAATAGGTTGATTGGAACCTAAAGGAACCCATGGACTTTAAAAGATTGCTCTCAGGGAATCTAGTCATCCCTTCCATCAGCAGGGGGAATAGTTATCGGCTCCTAATGTCCTCATGCTATTGGATTTAAATTTATTTTAATAATTTCTTTTTGCTAGAACAAAAAATAGTGTTGGGTAGCCTACAATGCAAAAATTAAACAATCACATTATTCCAGTGCTTACATATCTTGAAGTCAATGACTTCTTTCCTGCATTGAAAATGAGACCCGGAAGCAGTAGTCAAGCCCAGTGATATCTGCACCAGCACATAGAATACATCCAAGTATAAAAATAACCTGTAAGACCCACAATTTACAGTACTCTGCACAAATCTAAGTATCATTGCTGCCAATAAGAGTTACTCTTTAACGCCATTTGACCAGAAAATAATTTTGGTGCCCAAGCATACAACTAAAAGCCCAGTATCTATATCACTATTGAGAATTCATATACCTCTCTATCCCCAGTATCCTTGTTATTAGGAGGTTCACACAACACATACAACTCTCTCCTCAATATCGATGTCACTACATGTTCTACACTCAACACACAGCCCTGTCCACAATCTCCATAGCACTCAATGTTCTGCACTCATCACATAGCCTTCTCCCCAAAAACCATTGCACTAGATGTTCTGCACTCAACACACATTACCTTCTTGCCAATGTCCATGTCACTAGATATTCTGCACTCAATGCACACACCCCTCTCCCCAGTATCTATGTAACCAGTGAGCACACTAAATCCACAAAATAAGCATTTCCTGATTGTTAATGTATATGTTCATTTTAGGGTAAATGGTTTATATCTACTTTAAATGTCTGTGCTGCCGGAGACATACTGTATACATTGCTTGCATCAAAAGACTTAAGGATCTTCCACAATATCTATACAAACACAACAAGAAAAGTGGCAAGCCCTCATAATACTCACAGGAGGTTTGCAGACCTAGGAAGTTAGGCATCAAGCAAAGATATCTTACCAACAGGGACCCTGAGTTCTAGTAGAAATACTTAGGTAGTTTAATTCTTCATCATCTATCCAAACAGTGGTATAGTGGTTGAAGGTGAAGTTTAGTGAACTAAATCCCCCACTGCCTTGTTTATGTTTCAGGGTTGAGACCTTCCCATTAATATTATGCCTGGTTTTACTTGTATTTGCCAAAATATAGAACACTTTACCAAACCGAAAGGAGAAAGAGATAGCTTTAAGAGAGTCCACAAAATATATTATAAATAATTTACCTCTCCAGTATTCAAAAAAAAAGTGGGCTGATCCTAAACCATGTTTGTTGTTTGATACTTGTGCTTTAGTACAATTATATTTTTGCAATAAAAAAAAAACTCTTAGAAACACCGAAGTTGGACAAAAAATAAATTGGACGGGCTATTTTTTTAATAATTTCCTGTTGACCAGTATCAGCGCAGGCACAAGGCTATTAAATATTAGGCCTGGTTCAAATTATGTTTGTTGAAAGTGTATGTGATCAAGTTTCCTAATAAGCATCCGTGATATATCTGGAGGCATTGAGAAGGAAGGAGGACAGGAATTCAGTGTTACATAATCTTTTTGAGTTATGATGTGAAGTGATATGGCACTGCTTAAAAAGAGTATTACCGGATCTATGGTAAAAGAACATTGGATGATCTTTTAATAGCATAGAACACATTCATAATAGATTTAAAATTGGTGTAAATTAAGGGTCCTTGTTCATTTATGGTATGATGCATCATTTTATAGTACAATACTAAATGTTTCCTAAGACCTTAACTTAAACCATACCTGATTCCTTCACAATGATATAACGTGTTTTCCTACTTGTTGCCATATGGGTTTGCTATTATGAGGATACAATCACTATCTTTTCACGAAGGTCCAGCTGGCCTGGGATAGGTGCCTCTTTTGAGATTCAAAGGCTCAGTCAAGGACTCACATTATCTGCTTGAAAACGATTCAGTAATTGTCCCACTGGAATCACTTAGTGCAAATGTTTCCTGTCCAAAATAAAATAAGGTACTGGAGGGAGTGCAGGCTGTGTACATTCTGGAAATCCTGCATATCCTCTGGGATATGATATTGGAAATCAGAGGGCTGAATAAGACAGGCGCTTATAGTCTTCACTGAGATACTCCAGACTAGGTGTTGAAGGATGAGACAAAAGCTGCCTAAAACATGCAAAAATGGTTCCTAAATGGTATAAACTGCAGAACAACTGGTATCTTTACACTCACACCTCCTCTTTATTCAGTCATTCCACTCATCACTCCTCTGGAAACGATTTTCCTGCTTTTATTGCCAGAGAAGTGGAGGGAAATAGACTGAAAACAGCCCAAGGATACTCCCTGCTTAACATAATGTTTAACCGAAACTCTGACTGGAACATTTTTTTTTTGTAATGAATAGTGCACTTAAAGCAGACCTTTCAGTAATTTTACTTTTCTGCATCAAAAGATTCAAGACATTTTACATAATACAGCAACAGAATGTATTAAAAAAGCTATATATCATAGAAAATAAAAATATGGCCTTAAAGGCTAGGTGAACTCCACCATAGGACTTTGTTTTGGACTGGTAAATAGTGCAAAAAATACCCATCAATCCTGCTGTAAATCTTGTCAGCTTCTGCACTAGTTTAAATTGCATTGTTTCTAACTATCTACACCTCTCCCCATGTTATGAAGAAGGGAATATTTATATTCCAAGCTAGAAGATTAACCTATGGTGAAAGTGTTGTTTCACTAAAGATTTATTAAAGCGCTCCAAGGCTGGAGAGGATTCGCTTTCATTAGTGAAGCTGGGAGATCCAGCAAACCTGGAGTGGATCAGGTCCATGATTGAAAACATTTGCTAGCAAATAGCAACTGACTTTGAAGAAATTCATTCCAGGTTTGCTGGATCATCCAAGCTACACTGATGAAAGTGTATCCTCTCCAGCCTTGGAGAGCTTTAATAAATCAGGCCCAAATGAGTGACGCCTCATACAGACGTCAGATGACAGATGATTTTTACTGGAAACAATTTTTGGTGATGAATGCATGAGCGCTGTACAGTGGAGTTCAATGGAGAGGGGAGGTGATTTTGCTCTACTCCGTTGCAGTGCAGAATGGTCGTTCCTGATTACTCATTTGTTATTTGTCATTATCAGTCATTTGCGGACCTATCAACAACTTCAAGGGACTGCTGTACACATGTCAGATTTTCACCTGAGACAATCATAATCATTTTTCTGGCGACAACCTTCTGATGTGTGTATGTCATTTGAGAGTTGTCACTCTGTAAGTTGGTTACCTCCAAGTTTGCCAAGTAAAGAGAAAAATGCCTAGGAAATAAATGCAGCCACCAAGTCTAGGAACTTACAACCTAGAATTAGATACACTTTAACTTCTGTGCCTAGTCTGGGAGAAGCATTATGGGAAAATTGTGTTATTCTAATAGAGTCTAAAGGTGCTGCCTCTTCCACCACCAATCTGAATGCAAATTGCACACCACATTAAACCAGGCCCAAAAACAAATCCATGCTAAGACACACTAAGACAATGGGGGATGATGAAACACATTATTATGTATGTAATGGAGTATGTATTATTATATACATGTCTTGGCACTTCCCCTTCATGCAGTGTTGGAATTGAGTGAAGAGCGTTATTTTTTTGCAGAAACCTGAAATGCTATAAAGTAATCTATCAAGTCCTTATGGAGACATTCTTGGTTAAATATATTGCTTCAGCTTAAACAAACCACCCCAATCACTCCCAGAAAAAAAACATATTTTGTACCATTCGAAAGAAAGCCTTGAACTTCAGTCAGGAGGTTTGAGAATATCATCAGTTTGCTGAAAGCAGGGGGGAATCATTTCCTCTCCCCCAGGGATCACTCACCGGGACCGCTGCACCATTGTAATGCTCTAACAACTTTCAAGGTTACAGCCAGTGACGAGTGGCTGAGTTATGTCAAACATGGCTATGCACAGCCCTGGACATAAAGGCTCCCGCATTTTGAATACACGCATTCATCCCCTCTAGCCTGGCATCTTAGTCCAGAGAAACTTTGAATAATATCTGAATTAAGATGGTGCTGGCTTTCTGGGGAGAAGGAAAGATAACAGCATTGTCAGGAGGTAAATCTGGATCGGTCTGAGAGGCAACCCATGAAGTTTTACACTTTATTTTGTATCCACTTAACACAAAAACTATATCTGAGGTTAGGTTCCCTTTAAAGCTTAGCCTAAATGTAATATTCTGCTAAAGTCATTATGACTGTAATGTGTGTTTGCTTTTGCTTTGGAGAAGGGAAATGGAACAAAAATGATTATAATTATTATATCCAGGCGGCATTTTGTTGGCATATTTCTATTTCTTTTTGCACAGTGTAAATCCTGACCTACATAATTTTAAAACTGGATTTTATTCCTAAATTAAGGATTATGAATAGCTTTTGCTGTCATGTTGTGAACTGATGTCTTTGTAAACTGTCTGAGAAAAAAAAAATCTGACAATCACAGGCTGGCATTCACAAATAAACTCACTGATACGCACACACGCTGAATTCTAAAATCAACCAGTGCTGTGTGGTTCTTTTCTAGTGTTAGGCTTAGCATTAATCATTAATACCTCCTCTGCATGGGATGGTAGGGAGGGGGGCTTTTATTTAAAAGATGTTGATGGGTCAGTGTGTGGCAGCACTGAAGTGTATTCTACATTCTGATGCACATTGAAGATAATCAAAGGCCACACTTTGTTCGTTTTTGTACTATGCTATTCAGCCTAATACATGTCTAATGAAGCAGATGCAGAGGAGCTCTTAGGGAATCCTAAGAGCTATGTGCTGAAAATTCTTCTCTACCACTCATGCCCTACAACCTCCCGCAAGATTTGCAACTACACAGACAAATGTAAGAAAAAGTTATCACTTGCAGAGGTGTGTAACATTACATGATAATTTTACAACCAATGTCACCAAAAAAATACAATATTAAAATATAATTATATGTAGTCTATTGGCCATTCTTAATGGCTTACAGATTTTGGTGAGCTTTCTTTGGTCCTAATTTCCCAAATAAAAACACACACACAAATTGCATGACTAGGCTTTATATTGCACACAGCAGTCATTTTATTAACATACTTTACAATATTAATATAATTTTTTTTATAAAATGTTAAGATGTTTCTGTATACAAATCTTGAATTTTTCTTTTAGTTCTGGATAGAAGGGGGGATTCAGAAACCCCTGGAGGTTTTATTGCTATCTTGGGCTCCATTATAGGGATTTACTATTCAGGAAAAACTTTGCACCAGTCTAGAAGTGAGAGAAACAGACAACAATAAAAAGAAGACTTATCTTCCCAACTTTAAAAAATCATTTCATCTGCCTGCAATGTTGTTTTCCTCTCACTTTTGTTCATTTACCAAAGATGGGGTAAATAAATCTCCCCAACGGAATCTTTAATTATAGTAAAACCTGGCAGTTTTAATCATTCTCCAATCTATCCAAAACCTATAAGGGGCTATAGAACTGGAACTAAACCCTGTTTATACTCACCTGTGCATTGTTCTGTTCCAGGGCACCGACATCTTCATTCTACCATCTTCTCTTCCTTTAAACGACCTTTGGCCACCTTGATTGGACAGGCCAGGGTTAAGTAAATCCACATGGAAACACTGGAGTTCATTCTGTGCCAGCAACTGTAGGTAGGCCGAGATGTGCAGGGTATCCTGGCATCCAACACTGAAATGCACGTGCTTTATTTCTGCTTTCATTAAACTATTTTGTGGCATTGGTTCAAGTTCTTGAAATTACAGAATGTTTAGTTTTAGAGTAATACTGTATATGTTGCTTTTTTGCCTAGACATATACTTTTTTACCAGTCATATTATGATGTATATGATATATAAATTACCATAATATAGTAAGAGTAACCAAACAGCAACTATGACATAACAGCTATCCACATGAATAAACCAGTAGGGGGTCTTAGAAGGCACATCAAGACGAACCTCTATAGCCTAGCCCCAGCCACACCAAATTGCCTTGGGGTAAAGTATTTAACATTCGCCCATGGAAAGCACTACTATACATCACTTAATGTGGAATGCCGTAGCACTGGATGGGACCTCCAGATTCCAATGTTATTATTAGTCACTTAACTTCCCAAAAAGCTGCCATGACAGTAGATTCCACCCCACTGAGCGGGTTGTGGCTCAATGACTATATACTTGCACATATCTACAGACCTCCTTACTTTCTTCAAACCACTACCATTCTCAGTTTACTAGCCGGTAAATACATTCAAATTCTTTTGCAGCTTCCACGTTTATTTGCTAGTTTATTAAATTATTAATTTTTGATATACTGTTTGACATGTGTATAAAAATACCCAATGATCTACCAAAAAATCTTAATTATGGGCAATGTTAGCTAGCTTTGACCATACTTGTAAATGGCCAAATCTTTTTTAAATCACATTCAATGTTTTTAAATGGTTTTATTAGAAAACAAACTTTCTTGCCCCTAATTTTTAATGTATAATATGAGAGGTCATTTTTATGCATATGGGACAGACCATGATCCTAAATCTCATTTAAAGGATAAGACTTAAATGTTTAAGTAACATTTAAATTTGTTTGAACAAAATATGCACTGCCTGTAGCAGCCATTCAGATTTAAACAGTTATGATTCTACTGTGGTTAAAGATCAAAAAAAAAAATCTGGCTGATATGGTAACACATATTTTGCAGATATTTCTACAATTATGTAATTAGAAGAGTAAAACTGTTGGCTTGGCAAAAATGAAATTAAGCAGATGAAGGGAAATACCAATATAAATATGGATTGATTTTTTTCCACTGGCAAAAGAAATTTCATTAGATATAAAGGACAGGATATATGGCTTTAGAGAACATCATTTTATGTGATTTTACACAAATGAATTCCATGCAACTTTAGCTAACAGCTTCTAGTCTACCTTGTGCCTTGTACTGCCAAGCAGAATGATGTATTGTGCCAAAGCTGGCTGTACAAACTAAGAATTGGCCAGGCCACTTGAATCTATATATAACCTACAAATTTTTGAATGAATGAAAAAGATATGTAACAGAAAAAGTAGACATCCAAATTATTATTTACAAGAGCTTCAAAAAGAAAAAAAGTAAGACAGTTTAGAAAGTATTTACAGTTTAGTGGTAACCTCGCTGCTAAAATATCCTTCAAAGGCTATGTATACACGTGCAATAATTGTCATTGGAAAGGATCTTTCACGATCCTTTCCAACGACTAACGAATGCATGATGCATGAACGAGTGCTGTACATTCAGCATTGTTCTGCTCTATGGAGAAGGGAGGGGGAGAACGACGGAGCGGCACCCCGCTGCATCCCTTCCCTTCACTTGCATTACAATCGTTCGTCGTGCATTGTGGATCCGCCAGGACCATCTTTTGGACGATGGACAAAGAGCGCTGTACACATGCAAGATTATACTAATGTACGTGAGTACGTGTGTATATATATATATATATATATATATATATGAAAAACAAACATAAAATAACAAATTTAAGGCATAAAAAATTATTAGAACCAAAAATACCATGCATAGAACCAAAAATAAAAGCATGAATTACATAAATCAAAACTGACCCCATTCATTTAGATGAATGGTTAGACTGATGTATAAAATTTACTACATTAAAAACCCTTTAGAAGAAATGTACAAACTTGCAATATATATAAAAAAAAAAGTCCATTTAGAGATCACCCTATGCAACCCATGCAAATGACATAGAATGTGCAGTCAATAGGTTGTCCAAAGGACTAACTATTTGAACATAGTTGTTCAAGTTATGAAAGTCAGAGCACAAAAGTCCTTGGTACTGCCAGAGTAGATCATTTCATCTACATTAGTAGCAGAATCCACCTAAAGAGGACATTGTAATGGTTCTCTGGTGAATTGGTCCTGTCCAATCTTCATGAAGAACAACATATGTAGCTAGTTAGATCAGTGCAATAATTATGACATTGCCTCCATGCTTCTCTGAGCTTCACATCTCAACATCTTCGCAACTAAACTGTTGGTTCTCGCTGACACTTCTCATCCCATTTACAAAGAAACAGATTATTTTAGATACAAGGAACTCTTCTAACCCTGTACTGTTTAGAAGTAAAAAGGCCCAACGGCATTAGAGATGGCTGAAAATCTACGATATATGTTAGAGAAACAACCAATATCTTGATTTTGAAGGCAGGTGTAGTGGTTGACTTGTATTGCACTGCAATACACAGAAACTTACAGGGTTGGTTTGCATCAAACCAAAAAAGTTTTTTTTTTTAAGATTTAGATATAGTGGATAATTCCTGCCAAGTTTTTATGGACATTCTGAATTCCATTAAAGACATTCACCCACACTTCCTGTCCTGATGACAATAGTTTCACTGAAAAGAAAAAAATAGAAAACCTGCAACAGGGGCAAAGACAACAACAAAATAATTGTTGGGACACAAAATTTAAAGCATGGGTGGAGAGTAGGAGAAAAAAGGTGGTGGCCAAAACAAGCAAAATCATCAGGGCTCCAGAAGGCAGCAGAGACAGACGTAAGTAGCAGCAGAATAAAACATATGACAAGCATACAGAAAAAGGAATAGCAGGGTAAGAAACCAACATGAGACAAAGGGTTGTCTACAAAACTCACCAGGAAGCCTCATTTCACCGTATGAACATATATCAGATTGTGTTGACAGTTTCATTAGGTTGCACAGTATATATTAACCTGAAACCTTGTTTGAGAATATTTAGTAGCACATTATACTGCCATCCTACTATCCTTAGGATATAAGAACAGAAGTGAGGTTTCTAAAGCAAAATGTGTGCAAACATCTGGATAGAACAGGATATCAACAATATAGATGTTGAACTGTCTAGGTGCACAAAAATTAGGCCTAAGTCTACATTCACAATAGGCCTTCTTTTCATCCTATCATTTTGCATAGTAATAGTTGCATCTATAACTGACATTCACATTTGTGGGCCAATACTTAGACAGACAGAATAAATTTAGAATTGCATGCTGACCTTATTTTATATTAGATTCTTTGTATAAAAAAGATAGTGTGGATTAATGCGCATCTGTCTACATATACCTGTTAGGTGAATTCTAGACACAAACTTTCTAGGATTTCACTTATAGATCATAACTACATGGGTGGCTCTGTGACACTTCGGGGTGACCTGGAGATTGATGTTTTGCTTACAACTCTACGTGGTTACTGGACATGATATATCTCCCAGCTTGAAGCAATAAACAGGTTACATTTGTACCTTTTCAGAGTCAGGAAAAGACAGACGTCTCCTAGCGCCTCAAACACACATGCAGAATTGACTGTTTTTCTGAGCTTACTGAAGTGGTTTTGTTTCCAAGCCTAGTGCCTTATCAACATGGGATTTTAGCCGTTCAGATAAGGTAACACAACACAATCCAAGGCTGTTCTATGAGATGTGATAAGCAAAGAAAGCTGTTTTTTTTTTGAGGGTCTCCCTTTGGAACTCCTCACATTTCACATTTTAACAGATCAGTCATTTTTGAATGGCTCTCAAAGTGATTGTAAACCCCCTCCCTTCAAAAATACATGAAACCTTCCAAAGAAATTTTTGTGCCTTTTTTCTTTGTAATGTAATTTGATTTTTGCAGAGGATATCTGTTGATTCTGCTGGTAAGTTGTCCTTTCTAGCTAGTGGCAGCAAATAGTGAAGAAAATCCCTACATTTATTTCTCTAAAAAATGTCCCAATTTGAAAACTTTTTTATTCTGTTTTGGTGACTAGCCCAGATGATTTTCCCTCACTGTCAGACCCGCTCACAATGTTCACTAATACAAGAGAGAAAAAAACCTGCCTTGCTGGGACACAAACCTCTTAGTACTTTATACAAAACAAAGGGAACTCTTCTTTACATACACCATGTCAAATAGTACTGAATACAATATTTCACTTTTTATAATGTATATGTATAGACAAAACCTTTTGCTTAGTTTTGGACTGGAACAGTAAATAACTGTTTATAGTCTGCTGTTATGTGTGTTGTGCCCTGTTGGGGAAATTTGCCTCTACTTTCTAAAGAAACTACAGGAAGTCTATATAAAAAGAGGGGAAATTCCTTTTTGGCTGCTGTCACTATAACAAATGTTGGAAGATTTGCCTCACCTCTTGTTCTAGAGACAATTGCACTGTTATGTATTCCTACCCCTTTCTTTTTCGTCTTAAGCTGCATACACACATGCAATTATAGTCGTTGGTTGTTGATTATAGTCAATTATAGTCGTTGGTCGTTGATTATCGGACAAGAATCATTGGACGTGTGTACGTAGCTTTAGTGATACCCAGGACAACTAGAGAGGGCTAATCTAACCAACCAGGCAATAAAAAGAACCTGGCAGGAATTGCAATGATTCCTTGCTCTAAAATCTGATCATAATCACTTCTTTTTTTCTTATCAACAATCAATCAAATTTAGGATCACAAATTAATCAACAGTGCTCTAGTTCCTAAAAAGATTTCTCCTGGATTTCAGATTCTTATCAATTCCAATGTCTAATCTATTAAAATGTTGACTAATTGCCAACCTCATACTTGCACAATACATAGCATGCTTTACCTAACATGAAAAATATATCTAATCTAATGGCACAAAGGGAAAATAGAAAGGAAAAAGGCAGAAAATCTGTGAGGGCCCATTCACACTGATGCGTTAAAGCGGACCTAAACTAAATTTTTTAGCTTACATAAAAGAGTAGACAACCCTTTTATATAAAATAAAAATTATCTTCTTTTTTTTTGGGGGGGGGGGTTAAAACCCCTTTTTTTTTGTTTTAAATAGTTTTTATTAATTTTGAAAGATTTACAGAACAGAAACGGGTTTAAAAGTAGGCATATACAGATCTCAAGTGTAAATTGCAAATATAAACAAAAAAGACCAAACAAAGATTACCTAACACTTTCCCTGAACGATAATTGTCCCAGTCCATCGAATTACAAATAAACGGGGGGAACGGGAGGGGGGTGAGGCCCGGTTAACCTGACAACTAAATCCAAAAATGCCAGATAATTCAGTACATAAAATATTTTACAGTAATCCAAGAATCCAGGAATCGATCATAACAATCCAACATTTGGTAAGGAGAATTGTTGCCAGGGCTCCCATATAGCAGCAAATTTATCATGTGAATCATTTAGGATACTGGGGAGTTTTTCATTAAGAAACGTATTATCCACCTGCTTCAAGACTTAAAAAAAAGGGATTGTCTGGGTTTTCCAATGTTTAGCGATTGTTTGCTTTGCTGCAATCAGTATATATGCACACAATTGGAATTGGACGTGAGTGAGGTTGGGTGGTTTAAAGTGTAACAAAGCTACCCAAGGGTTCCTACACACATTTTTAGAAAAGACAGCACTTAGCATATGAAACACTCTACCCCAAAATCTAAAAACAGAGGGGCATGTCCACCAAATATGGGAGTCTGTAACAGGCTCCTGGCATCCCCTAAAACATAGCTGTGAAACAGTCGAGGAGATATACATCTTTGAGGGCACCATGTACCATGGCATCATCACATTGAAAACAGATTCCAAAGTGAAGACATAAGTGGAACATGTTGCCATTCTCACCCAGGTGCGAAACCATTCTTCATCCGATTTGACAACTCCCCACTTTTATCCCATTGAGACTTGTATGTATGTACCGAGGCTTGAGTAATTGTTGACAGTTTGTAATAAACTATAGATATGGATTTAGGACAGAGAGGTGTTCTTAGGCAAATATGCTCAAACAGAGTTATTCTAGTCGAAAGATTCACACCACTAGTCAGAGAATTAAGCCAATGTCTTAGCTGCATATATCGGAACAGATTATTATTTGGTGCTTGGTGTGTCGTACCAACCTCTTCCCAACTAACAATAGAGGCCCTCCCTAAAAGGGAATAAACCGTCTCATAATTATGAGCCTTCCAACAATTAAAAGCATTGGGCGAATCCAATCCCAGCTTAAAAAGGGGGTTGCATTGTATAGGGAGGTGTGGCAGATGGGGGAACATCAAACCTGCTGAATACCGAACACCATTCCAAACTTTCAAAATTTGCTGCAGATGAACACTCATAGTGGGAGGGCGTAATTTAGAGGGTAGCCAAGGAAGTGCTCCCACTGCCACTGGCGACACTTCTAAAGACACCCAGGATGGGGCTTTTCGGCCTGCAAACAGTGGCCTGCAAATAGCGGGGCTATTTGGGCTGCCTGATATTTCAGAACATTTGGGACCCCCCGTCCACCTTGACGCTTGTGGGCATACCTAGTGGTTCTGTTAATTCTAGACTTTTTATTATTGCATATAAAGTAGAAGATCCTGCCCTGGAAGGTTTTCAGTATTTGCACGGGGCCTGGAACTGGAAGTGCTCTAAAATAGTAAAGTAATTGTGGAAGAATGGTCATTTTAACCGAAATGATCTTGCCTATCCAAGAGATAGGTTGAAGACTCCATTTTTGCCGTAACCTCTTTAGTTCAGCCAACAAAGGGGGATAATTAACTGAAAAAAGGGTATAATACTTGCTGGTCAGTTTTATGCCTAAATATTCCAGATGGGAATCTGGGAGCCCATTTAAAACAGAATGCACCCTGTAGGGCCTCACATAGATCAGCAGACAAAGTAAGGTTAAGGGCTTCAGATTTTTGCTCATTCACCACCAAACCTGAGACATTAGCAAACTTCCTAAGAATACCCAATAAATTGGGAATAGAAAATTCTCAGTTGAGTGATGGTCAACAGAAGGTCATCGGCAAACAAACTAATTTTGTACATGGAGCAAGCAACCGAAATTCCGTGGATATTGGGGTTCTTTTTAATTAGGCACGCTAGGGGTTCAATTGCCAAAATAAACAAATTGGTTGACAAAAGGCATCCCTGTCTTGTCCCTCTAAAGATAGAAAAAGGCTCTGAATATTAGGATGAATATCAGACTTGTATCGAAGGCTTAGAATATATAGCCCGTAACCAAGACATAAACCTTCGGTGGAAACCCAACTTCTCCAGAACATAAAGGTAATCCCAAGATATTGAATCAAAAGCTTTTTGGATATCAAGGGCCAAAAGCATACTGGGGATTTGACCTGTTTGCGCATCATGGATAAGACTGACAATTTTCCTAGTGCTATCAGAGGCCTGTCTATAAGGCACAAAACTCACTTGATCTGTATAGATCAGTGTATCCAACAATGTATTAAGTCTAACTGCCAATATTTTGGTTAGAATTTTAATATTGATGTAGAGGAGCGAGATTGGCCTATAATTATGAGGGGTCCAAGGACTTCTTACCAGGCATCATCAACATATGAGCTAGAAGGGAAGACATAGGGTGATGAAGGTAAACATATCCACCAATTTAGGAGCTAAAATTTCGGAGAACATTTTATAGTATAAAGCCGAGAACCCATCTGGTCCCAGTGCCTTTGAGGGCTTCAAAAACCCTTTAAAAAAAGTATGGTAAAGCTCCTTCCCTTCTGTCTTTATCATTGTGCATTCCTGGAGGCTTCTGGCTGCTCCTTGCCCAATCTCAGGCATGCGCAGAGGGAGCTTTTTCTTTAATGGGGAAAAAGAAAATACCAATCTCACACATGCGCAGTGAGATCGGCACTCGTGTTCCCCATCCACTGCACGCCACGTCACTCGATCTCGCACTTGCACAGTGCAAGATTGAGTAACATAGGCAGAAGGCGAAAGAAGGGTGAAGAAGATGGGGGCAGCGACGGGACAAAGGAGGATTCTAGGGCAAGCTAGACCCAATCCAGAAAACCTCTGGAGGGATCGACACATCTGCAAAAGTAAAGGTATGTAAGTTTTTTTTGTTTTTCTAGTTTACTTCCGCTTTAACACAAATGATCCCACATTAACACACATTGCAGTAAGGCAGTCCATGTATATGAATAGGCTACTATTTCACCAAAAAAAAGTACATATAGTATTTTTGTAAGAACAGTACACCCAGGTTGGTGCATTTCCATGCAGTGTGCAAAGCACGTCTACCCCCAAGGTGAAGTAAGGTGACATTCAAAATAAATGGCACCGCACAAATGCAGAGATTGCAGATTTCTATGGACATAACACAATAGTGTGAATGGGCTCCCAAAGTGAAAGGATGTCTTACCTTACAGTAGTTGCTTGAACAGGTATCCCGACTGGGGAATTGCCCCTCATCCTGTTTTGCTGCCATCTGGCAAGTTTAGAATCTTTCTTCACTTTTTTTTCCACTAGTAATTGTCTTTGGATAATAAAGAAGGGGGGGTTCCAGGTATGTGTCTCAGACTGCTATAATAGCCTGACTATTCCCCAATTCTTTTATCCAATTTACTTAAAAAATGGATACAAAAATTGCTCATCCTAACTGCCATTGTGGACTCATCCTGGGCTAGGATATATTAAATAATTTTCGACACATCTAAGGATGGCATTGTTTTGACTTTCACCTACTGTAGCTTCTACATAACTGATAAATACCTGAAAGGGTTTCTAACCATTCTGCACTCTATCCAAACCAACTAAAAAGCCCATAGATTTTTTACTGCAGAAAGCCTGACTATGTCAGCGAAAATAAGTAAAAGAGTTTTTTTGCAATGTCTAAGCTTGTTTTATATTACCATGACCTTGCCTTACAGGCGACATATATACACTTTATTTTTTAGTTCCCTGTTATTCCATTGGGAGTGTGCAAGGTCTAGGGATTTTGTTACAACAAATCTGAGAATAAGTGCTTGTTATACATTTGTTTATTTTAGAGAATATCTACAATATGCACTCATATTAACTTCATGAAGCAATCAAAACTGTGTTTTACTTGACATGATGAATTTAAACATTTATATTTATAGGGAGGCACATATAAGGAGGGTAAAAATTCTCTGAACAGAAGTTTAACTTCATGAATGCTCTTTGTGTAAAACATCTGCAGCACCTTGTACTATATTTCTTATTGTTGCCAATTAAAACACTTTGCTAAATTTCCAGTGCTGATTATAATTAGTGCCCTCTGACCTTCCAAATATTTCACACTTGTACTCACCAGATGTATGGTGCACATGCAACTCTATTTACCGTCACTCACAATGTAAAACATTACAGTTGTTCAATATCTTGCCTGCAGTCTCTGACAATATGTTATTATCTAGTCATATATTTTGCACTGTGGGATATATTGAAGTGGTTCTATTGCTGAAGAATTTCTGACCACAAAATGAACAAAGAATTCATGGCACTGAGATGCTGTAGTAGGAGGATGGGACAGTCATTGTGATATTATGACTTTTATAGAACGAGAAGGAATTTACTGAACATGAAGATTATAAATAGTACAAAAGCACTGCTGATGTCCATCGTTTATCTGTGCTTGTCAGGTCAATCTGAAGCCCCTCTGTGGTCGCAAATGTGATTCTGATGGTCAGTTGTAGAGAAATAGCCATGAATTGGCAGCTTCTAAATTACCAATAAGAAACCGCAAGAAGTCAAACTGACCTGCTGGCCAAGGCAGACCATCCTTGGTGCACATCCTTGTGACAACATTTTAATATACAGTACATACCAATAGACACCGATTTTACTAACAAGGATAATTTAGCTGCCACTCTGGAAACAGTAGAATTCACAATTTTTTTCTGGTCGCTAGGAGACAAATATTTGCCTGCATGCACATATGGAAAGGACTGATAAAGCTCGAAGAGCATATGAAAAAAAGGACAGTTCAGTTGACATAAACTCTTATCAAACTTTCCCAATGGATCAAGATTGGTGGATTAAATGGAATCTTATCTGCATTTTTTAAGTTCCCCATGTGGTGAACACAGTTCAGAAATAACATACTGCATATTCAATAGCATACATTTACTTTCAAATAGCTTTTGAACACGAGTACACAATGGGAACGAAGTTGAAGTTTAATATCAACAAATGTCAGATAAAAGTGTAGGTAAACAACAATATATAAAAGCAATATAAATTATCATATCACCACTAGTACACAAAACAAATTATGTACATGTATCTATAGCCAGGAAATCAAAGCCTATATGTATGTTAGAGTCTGATGTGTAAGGTTCCCAGCTGATTGTTCCATCAGTATTTACTTTTCCTACTATCCTATGCATTCCTTGGGTAATTCTTGTTGGATGAATTCTCCAAACATAAGTTTGCACTGTTTTATTTTTTATTCATTTAATCAACAGGTACATTTGGTAACCTTCACAATGTTGTTAAAAATAAACACAATCTTCAACTGTGTCTTCCAGTGAGTATTCATACAAAGGCTAAGTGATGTAATACCAAGAAACTTTGCTCTTCTCAGTCTTTATGCAAATACTAGAGATAGAGAGTGAAAGCTAATAATGGCAGGTAAGAGGATCTAACACATTTTTTGTGGACATTACAAAGGTGTTCATTTCTACTGATGATGGGATCAAAGCAAAGAACTTTCACTCACACAATGGCAATTGTATGCAACAGAGATGACAAGTATGAGTGAAAATTATTAGCACCTACACCATTTTCCTTTCTCAAAGTATTGTTTTACTAAAAGAGCCAAGATAGATGAATAGCTAAAATGTTTCACACCCTCAATGCTTACAGAACTTGAGTATGTAATGAAAGAGCAACAAAATTAGATTGGAAACATTCACTGAATATTTGTGCAGAAGAACAGAAACAAAGCAGCTTAACATTAATTGACTGTACTTCCAAATGGTTTAGTGAGTATACAATAACTGACCCGTAAACATGAATAAATGCCATAGTTGTGCAAGCATGTATTATATATAGACAAATATTTGTGGCAACAGTAGATATTCCTGGTACTATTATGGTCTTGGGATTACTTTAGTTATCATCCAGTGAGGCCTTTTTCCTGGGCTCCATACACACATCAAATTATTCTCACTGGAGCTGAACAGTTGTGCCTGTCCCAGATGAAAATCTTACATTTGTTCTGTGGTCCCCCAATGTCGTTCATTGATCCATTCTGGCAGATAAATAAAGGACTGATCGGCAATGATCGATATGCATGTGAATGGAGGAGGACACAGCGGGACACTTGTTCTCCTCCCTTCCATCTCCATGTAATAGAATGGTGCTGTGTATACAGCCTACGATTGCATATCTGTCACAAAAGATAGCTAGATTCCAGTGATGAAATTGGATGTTTGTGCATATTCTAAGAGACCCCCTTCCTCCTCCCAAAAGATCTATCCTAGGAATGGGTTGGGCAAGGGTTGACTCTAAACTGGGACCCTGTTGCTGCAAAGTTAAAGTGGTAAGGGTTGGTGTTCACAGACGTCCATGAATCAGAAAAACATGACAACCCAATATTGTTCGGTTCTTGTAACATGTCAAACAAAAACTGCATACTAATATAAAATACTGTAAAGCGCTTTTTATATTATTTCCTATTTTTTGTATAGCACTATTATAAAACACAACCTCCACTGTAAGGACATAGGACCACATTATAAAAAACTCCTAAGCCAATGCTTCTTAAGTTATGGTTTACCTAGTTAGTATAAGACTTAATCAGCATTTCAAATAACCTAAAAAAACTCATATATGTTTTATATTTCATCTATTCATTGGTAAGGTTTACTCTGTTATGATTTATTTATCTTAAGGGGAAATACCCCTGGACCAGCAAGTACCTTTTGTAGTTCATATACGGTTAATCACACCTCAAAAACAATATTTCAATATGTCTTCCTGGTCACTGCTCAGGGAATAATTTTTGCCTACTTGCTATAGTTCACACCAGATAGAGCCAACAATGAGATGTTTACACAATTCAAAGCAGTCAATAAACATGTATACATGGCCAATACAAAGGTACATGTTTGTACAAAAAGTCAAATTGTGTCCCTACATTCAACCACCATCTATGGTGTCAACGACTACATGCCCAACACATGTTCGACAGACAGATTGTCCGTGGAGTATAGATAACCAAAGCAGACAACTCCAGGCCACCTGAGCTGGAGGAACGTGTCTTCTTCAAGGAATTGTAAGAAACAGAATATGTCTGTAAAAATATAGACGGATTAGAATCTATGTCACACACATCTGAAAATAAAACATTTATTCCCAGTAAACAAAGCTCTTCGTCAAAACTACATGAAACTGGGAACAGACAATTACCTAAGATGTGATTAAATAATAAACATACACATGAAATTTGTTTTTACAGGAAAATGTTAGTAGTGAGAATTGAAACTTATTAAAGAAAAACATTCTATGTGGTTATTATACATTTTCACTTGTTGCATAGTTTACCTGAGACTTTTGTGATCTTCCATTGATTTTCATCATGTCAATGTGACATATTCTACATGATCATGTTTAGATGACATACATTTTGGAGATTATTTATCAACTTTTCCCAATTTACCCACCAGTATTTATAACTTCTGGGAGCTAAAAATCTAATAGTATATTTTTAGGATGTGGAGGGAACTGAAAGGCCCAAAGGAACCCATGCAAACACACAGAGAATTTACATACTCTATGCAGACAGAATCCTGGCAGAATTTCTAGTGCTGCAAGGTAAAAGTGGATCCCTGTGCCCACATATATATAAAGCCTTTTTGCAACCAATCCTCTTGAGCCAGTAGTGTACAGATACACACCAGGGTAATGATGTCCCGGACATAAAAGGTTTGTACCAGGTGCTACAGACCCATAGAAAGTACAACCCTGTACATAAATAACTGCAATCAGGTTGTAGAGATCTAATGAGGTGTGAACTAAACACAAAGTTGTTTTCTTTATTTACATTAGCAGAGAGAAGTTCTAGGGTTTCTGAATCCCATGCTGTGTTTATCTAATTAGTCTAAAGTTAAGCAGACTGCAGAAGAGGGATGTTCCTATTGGCCAGCATTGGGGAAACTTGAGAATTGTGTTTGAAATACTTGTACTTAAACTGTAAGCTCTTATGTACACTGAATCCTGTTGTGGACTGTTTACTTAAGTAAGTGGCATTCCTCAGTCAGCACTACAAAGCTGCCAATTTAATTAACCCATAGGGATAGGTCTAAGCACTCTTACATGTTAGTATTGTTTTTCTACTCACTCTGTTGTTAATATTTCAGCTGGGAACCGGCTAGACAAAATACAGTGGTGCCAACTTTGGTTTTCAAAGTATAACAAGAAAATATATAATAATAAAGGTGTATATTCACACTACCTGAAGTAGATGCAGCTGCTGCAGCCTGGTAGCACTGGAAACCTCCATACCTTCCATCATTTACAGTACATTTTATTTTAAATTGCAGACATTATTGCTTATTATACAGTCACAATCTTATAAGTGCTGGCTATACTTAAGATGCTGCACTTTTTTAAATTGATGGCTATGTACATGTTACCAATATCATTTAGTGATCTTCTGTGGAAAAGCACTGAATGACCACCTGGAGGTGTCCGCTGTCATTTCCTATGGAGGAGGATGTTGTGGTGTGTCTACCTCCTCTCCCCCTACTTAGAACAATCGTCGAAGGATGCAGGAAGTGACATGTACAGGAGAAAGTGTATCACAGAACATTCCACAATTGCTGAACGACCGTACACACAATAGATTATGAACGATCCTCACCCAATCCGATCTGCCGGGACGGTGGTTCCTTTCCAGCGAGATTCCTCGTTCGTCGGTGTTGTTGAGAATTTTTTTTGTTAACAATTATCAGAGGATCGTTCGTTTACAATGATAATTATTGCACCTGTGTATGCAGCCTAAGTTGTACTTTGTGTACAGGGCTCCTTTGTCCTAATGTCAATGAAAATGATGACAAAAGATCATTACCAACAACATAAATTTGATGTCTGTACATAGCCACAATGCAACCACCCTCACCAGTTCGCTGTACAAACATGATTGCACAGCTTGGCCAAGCACTATGTTGGTTTCTATATGGAGGGAAGAGATAAGGGAGACATTGCCATGATTACTTATTAGGGAAGCTATAGCGACCTGGGTAGGGCTATACATACAATATGATCAGTCCCTCTTGAGCATGGTCACATAGGTAAATAGTTAGGATGTACACAAGTCTTTGATCATTTGGGGAGAAAATCTAGCATGTATATTACTGCCCCCCAATGTCATTCACCTATCTGTTTTGGTTGAGAATGACTACTGGACTATTCTATGGAGGATAATACACAAGTTTTTCCCTACTTGTCCTCCCGGCTCCCCTTTCCATAGAATTTAACATCTCTGTAAGTATAACCCTAATTCATATCATCACTGGAAATTATTAGGAAAGGTAATTTCCACCCACGGAAGTCTAATGTGTCTAAATAGACAAAAGTCAATGGTATTCAAACACAATGATGTTTATACACAGCTTTCACATACATGATCATTTAGCTGGATTAACTGACTGTGACTGCATATCTATGGGTTGTTTAAATTGAATAGTTTAGGTATGTACTGACACTTGTAATTACAGCAAGGCCCCTAATGGTCCTACTAATAAGGATGTGTTAAGAGCACATTTACTCCTCTTCCTGTTATTTTAAACATAAATATATTTGTAAAAAAAAAGTGTCAGAGAGAGACATAAATTATATAAAAATGTGTTATTGTCGACCTAAAGTCGTGAACCGACATTTTGCCCTGTCACCCACCAATGCAACCCCCGAGTCAAGGTACAAATTTCAGTGCTTTTATTAATTAGCTTGGTTTCTAAATGTTTTTTTGAGGGGGGAGGTGGGGGGGGGGGGCACATTAAACTACAATTGCTGATAATTTTGAAAACAATAGAGAGTCTGTACAGTCCTAAAGAGGTTCTGCAGTCCATGGTTCAGCAGTGCCTAGTGTCCATGTGTACATTTGGGTTTATACAATTTTGATCATCACATACTTTAGGGTGCACAACCAACTCTCACATAAGATGGGTTCTACACCCATGTGCTTAGGCCTACTGTGCTTAATGGTGAATCCAGCTCCATGAACAAGTTTATTACCTTATGCAAGCATTTTCAAACCAACAGATGGACTACTTAGGTCTTCTAGTAATTTTCACAATTGTATCCAGTTTTTTTATTTATCATTCTTGGTAATGTGATTATAGGCCCTTTGTCAATGTAGCTCCTTAAGCAGTCAACAAGCTATGAATGAACAAGTTAATAAAAAAAGAATTGTCTGAAGGTTGAATAATTTGCAAATGAACATTTAAACATCACTTCTACATTGTGGACAAAGAAGGTGGGTGCTGTCCGGAAACATCCATAACTTCACAACCAATTCCCGATCAGTGTAAATTTGAAAGGAATTTACACAACAGTGCACACTGTATACACCTACATTTAACTTAGGTGAGTATATGATGAAATTAGCAAAAGTAACTATAATAATAATAAACACATGTCACAATCATCAGATCTACTTAGATAAAAGAGTACTAAAGGTATAGATTTGTGACAGGTTCACTTCATCAAAAAATATCGGAACCAAAAGATAAAGACCTGCCTGTTTAAAACACCTTTATTAACTCCTAGTCAGAGAACTTTTTAAATTGATCATGCGGTGCTGAACACCTTGCTGTTGTATTATTATGTTTAAGACAAGTGAGTTTTATTTAGCTCTGGAAATAAGTATAACACAAGGAATCCGAAACATTTTAATTTCCATTACTTTAGTTTATCAAGAGCAACAAAAAGCTATAATTTTTTTGTGGTTTATGGGGGTTCCAAGTGGTTAACAATAGTGGCCCTTTCCTCCCACACCTACACTGCACTGTGTGATTGTTGTAAATCACTTAATCGCCCAGTGTGCAAATTTATCTAAGCAAAATTGTCTTGCTAATGCCCAGCCTACTAATTTATTTTACTGCTGTTCTGTAAGTGTGAGGCTGCTTCATTCCATCTGTGGGCGTGCAACAGGACAAAGATTTAGTTGTATCAAGCTGTGTTGCCTCACCCGTGTTAACTTTATTATTTTATGGAAGATATGATGATCTCAACAGTGCACCACAATATATGAATAGGCTCATTTAGCGTGATAAGTAAACTGTTGTAACTCTTTTGCCATAACAAAGTGCATAACTGAAACCTCAAAGTGGAAAAAATCTTGTTTCTAATCTTTTTTTAGGGAAATATCCGCTAATACAATGTATGCTTTGTGTTTTAAAGTAATGAGACACTTTATTTGTACAGAGGAACAATGTTCACATTTTAGAATACTATCATAAGTGTAATGTACTAACAGGAACTAGATGCAGAAAGTTCAAAATTCACAAAAAAAAAATTTAAAAATTCTTTAACTAGAAAGTTGGGTACGTTTCTGGTGAGACTGGATCAAAAAGAGAACTTTTTGAAAATAGGTAGTGTTTGGGGCTATTCAAAGTTCATTTACAAAAACTGATTTATCTGCAAACTAAAAGAAAATATTTTTGCCTAGTTATCTTCAAAGGGCTCTGTTTGTAAAACAGGGAATCTGAAATTCCCTCCAACATTCCCTTGTGGGAATCTTCCAGGTCCGTGTCCTTCAGTGGCAGTAATTGATTCCCACAAAGGAAAGGTTTGAGGGAATGTTAGATTCCCTGATGGTAAATCAAGCCCAAAATGTGTTTTTAAAGACTGATTTCCTAAAAGTCTCCAGAGTGATTTGCTTTGTGACAACAAGTCATATAAACTTTTAAAATTATCATAAAAGCCAAAAATAAAGCCCTGAACTTTTTTGTAAGACTTCATACAGTACATTAAGCTGTATGCCCTTTCTGTTTTATTCATACCATTTGCTGAATCAAGGTTGAAATAATGGATGGATAGAAACAATTTCCTATTACTGTATATACCCAACTAATACAATAATAAATACCAAACGTTAATTGGGTTTTATGGAGACTTATAAAAAATTATTTAAGATAAATACAAGTAGAATGGGGCTGAAGGTCAGCTTTGCCTCTCTCCAATCACTTGAATAATATGTTTAGGACTGCAATAGGCACTAAAATGTCACCCCATTTGAATTGTCTGGATTGGCATGGCTACCCAGTGTAATGTAATTGTGTAATTGTGCAACAATATCATGTAGAAGTCATTGGTGATTCACCATGCTGGATACATAATGAACAATTATAGACAATGCTACTGTAAACTCTATTGATGTCCTCACAATTATTACTAAATTGGCACCAAAACTATCTCCTAGTTATCAGTCTAGGTGACAATAATTGAAAGTATGTTTGCTATAAATGGTCAAAGGAGGATACAAAAGAATACACTCTGCTTCTACAAAATAATATCCTTCACAGGGTGGACTTGATAATGGAAAGATAACATATAACATAATTGCAGAAATGGCACAAAAGGTGTTCAACATGAATAGTTTATATATTTGCTTTATGTGTATATAAACTCAGGTCACACATACCAATTAGTCATAATGGACCCACTTTGTAGTAGACAGGTTATTCAGTACCACCGTAATCTTACTTGAATGCAGGCAGGCGGCAAGCACTGAACTGGAAAACATTAGTAATGATAAATCACACCCGTATTTACCCCTTGAAGATATGATTCACTGGGGAAATTTGTTTTGTCAATAACCATGGTGTTTTACAGTACTTGAGCTATAACTCATCATTAGAAAATATTGTCATGATGATGCCATTTTTTCTTTGTGGACAGTCCAGAATGTACAGATACGATATGTCAATTTCACCTCCAGAGCCCCCAAGCCAAGCTGGTGTGAGATGTCACATTAATGTGATAGTGGTTATCTCTGACAGCAATTAAACATAGCTCACTACACAGAGCACTGAGAAGAGAAACAGCTGTGGAATACTCTGATACAAACAAAGCGATCTCACCTTTTCCCTTTGGAAAATGTCCACGGGGATACCAGACTTGCTCAAGAATGCCAAAGAGATTTCTCAAATTACATGAGCCAAAGACCCTATTACCTGCCCTTTGCTAATTGGATGAGGAAAGGATTCTTTCTTACATTCCGAACTTTCTTTAATAGGCCATTCTGAGTGCTAACTCTTCTGCAACAAATATACAGTTCAGAAATATGCATATGAAACCAAAGATATTATGTGAATGTATGCATGAATGGCTCTTAAAGAGCAATTTAAACTAAGCGTTTTCAGGTGGATCGATTGACCATTTCACATATGTTGTGTCTTCAGACAACCCTAGCTTTCTGTTTTACAGGGAATAGGATCATTCCTTGTCTGGCTGCTATATTTCCCCTGCAGTTATGTTGGCACAAGAGCTTACATTCCACAGCTCCATCCTCCTCCTACCTTCTCACTCCCTAGGCCTAATGACCAATTTTTGGGGGGGAAAAAATAAAAACTGGATCCACAAAAGACTAAAAATATAAAACAGCTCCAGCTGCTATGCACAACTTCCATCTGAAGCTTCCCCTATTGCTTACCAATGTAGCACCAATTCTCTTCCAGCTTTTTATTATTAGAAAACCTCTTTGAAGTCCCCTTATACACCAGCAATATACACCTTACTAAATATTTATTACCTATTTAATAAAATTTTTAAAAATTCCAGCATGGGGAGTGAAACCTCTTGTAATGGCCATCATGTGTAAATCTCAAATAGAGAGATTTTTCACTGTTAGCAGGTTTTGACATTTTAAAACTTCAGGTCTGACTTTCAGGTCTTTAACAAAACTATATATATTTTGTATATACCCGATAGAAATATTCAAAATGTTTGGAATACCACTAATATATTTTATTGTTTTCTGGTTTATTATACAATATATATCTGTTGCTCTTTTCTGTTGTTGTGGATTAACAAGCAATTTTTAATTATAAAAAATCAATGTCAGACAAGCAGGCACAATCTGACTAAATTCAGAAATAGGTAGCAGAGAAACACAAATGCTTGGATTGTAGTTCATCCAAATGGTTTCCTCTAAGAAAGGTCAGTATCAGGCTAAGCCCACAGACAGGACATTGATCGTGGTCCTGCCAGGAAACAGCTGTAATGGTGACTGTCCACTTTTGTCAATGGGCATAGGACTAGAAAATGCTATAAAAATGTCATAATTTGTTATTACATCAACAGCAGTGCTCAATGTCTGATTTAACATTCTTCTCCTGTGAAAGTCTATTTTATTGCCAGCTCCCGGTGTATTGCCCTTATCAGGAATGTGCCCACCTACAAAAGATTACCGTATTTTCCGGCGTAAAGGACGACTGGGCATATAAGACGACCCCCAACTGATTGGTTACAGTGGTCTGCCAATTAATTGGCAGGCCACTCTAACCAATCAGTTGGGGGTCGTGTTATACGCCCAGTATTGTACTGTTCCTTCTGCCTGTCAAGTCTTGCTATTGTGCGAGAACTGAGAGGCAGAAGGAACAGTACAGTACTGGTAATTGGAGGAGGGATACAGGAGGAGGTAACAGCCTACACTGCCCCTTGCGCGCTCCACACTCCTCCTCTGCTGGAGAGCCAATCCAGGCTCACGTTCTCCTCTGTGTGCAGCTTGCTTCCCCTTGCTTCATACTCCCTGCACAGAGTGGGGACGTATGAAGCAAGGGGAAGCGAGCTGCAGGTATGTACCCGGCGTATAAGACGACCCCCGACTTTGGCACAGATTTTTCAAGGTGAAAAAGTCGTCTTATACGCCGGAAAATACGGTACTTGGCCCAGGTTTTAATACTTTCTTGAGGCATGAGTGATGTCACCATGCCTCCTGGAAAAACTAGCTGCTGAAAATGAAGCATAAATGCACTTCTGCACTCTCAAAAGGTTTATGTGTATTATTGTATAGGTTTTTTATGCTGCATTGCAAGCATTGGACCCTATAGCATATGACAATACATCAAAAATCCACAATACAAAAGTGAACTAGCACTGTTAAACGTACATAGTTTGCATGTATGTACAGTGTGTATATTTATAAATACACGCATTTCGATAAACTTATGCAGTCACAACACTTTTACCCAGATCTTGCATTAATGATAAATATGATAATGAAAAGTCTGATCACTATGTGTACTCTTTTCCAGCACATGCCAACGATTCTCAATGGGATTAGGGTTTGGACTCTGTGGAGGCCAATCCATGTGTGAAAATGATGTCTCCTTTTTCCTGAACCACCATGTCACAGTTTGAGGCAGATGAATCCTGGCATTGTCATCTTGGAATCTGTGCCATCAGGTAAGCAAAAGTTAAATTGGTGTAAAACCCTGGTCATTTAGTATGTTCAGGAAGTGAGATAACCTCATTTTTAGGCACATGATGTTGCCGACCCTATATCGTAACACTGACCCACAGGCCTCTGGGCTTTTTTTTGGCTAGGCAGTGTGTTTATATATATATATATATATATCTACACACACTATATATATATTGTTTCTGGGACCTTTTATATCATCTTACAAACATTTATAAAAATCCACCTGTGATTACAAGTGTCAGTACTTCATCTTACATTTTTGCAGACCAATTTATCCAAACTATTTCGATTTTTCAAGTAAAAGCCTGATTCAAGTTCAAATTCCTTTCTATGACCTCGACTGTATGCTGCTATTTTCCATCTGTGTTTGTCCATGTGTTTTGCATCCAGAATTCTCAATTTAACAAATTACATAAAATGCTCGTTTTTACACAAACATAAAATTGTTGATTTTGTTAGTCCCATAAAAAAGCAAAGCATGTGGTATCCACTATTGTTTGAGCCTTTTTAAATGCAGTACACATTGCCAGTGTGCTATAGATGGAGACAAACTCGCCAGCATATTCAATTCCTTGTAGCTGTGAAGTAAAAGCACATGCTGACTATTCTACGTATGGATTATATTACTGTAAGGATTCCAGTGTGTTTTTATTTAACACAGCGGATCGCTAAAATCGCTCGTTAAAATGTGTGCAGTGCCAAAAGTTGGTGGTTTAGGAATTCATAGCTCGTTTAGCGCTAGTGAAATGAAAACATTTATATAACGCTTTAAAATATATGTATTCCAACAGAGTTATAGATGGCTCTGGGATGACTATACAGATAGAAATTGACACTACACATTGTCCAAATCACACCCATCAAGACCTGAGCTGACTTTGTTGAGATGGTTATGCTCCATGTCTACAATGATATTTTGGATGTTGTGGGTTTCGTGCAGCTAAAGAAACTGTAACAAATCCTGACTGTCTGATGAAAGTTTTGCTGGAATAGTCATGGCAGCCAAATATTCCAAAGGTGGATCAAAGTAAAATAATTCTTACAATATATTAAAATATAAATAATGGCGAAAAGTGAGGAAAACGCCCAAACTGTTGAGTATAGCAGCACTTCATCAAAGGTATAAAACTTGACATGTATTTCAAGGATAAAGCATTGCAATGGTTTGCACTCATGTCATGGGAACTCAGATTTTGATTATTTTCAGAAATGTTATTTATAGGTGGAGAATATTTCCGTGACTGATCCACATTTTCTAAATTTATTTTGCTAGGTTTGAATTGTGTCTTTTTATTTTCATTCTTCAATTCATTTTGGGCTCATAAATTCCCTATGAAATGCCTTGATGAATTCTATGATAAGTAGATGCAGAAGTTTAGCAAGACAGCATGTATTTCCTGCTCAAGCAGCACATAGTAACTCATGCTACGCACAGGTTTGTGTTTCAAACCACATTGCAGAGAGCAGAGTCTATGGAAGCAAGTTTCATAGGTATAGCACTGACTTGTCAGTTCATTAATTTGGTCAATGGCGCTCTTACCTGTCCTCAAGGTAAAAAAGGGGTAAGCAGAATACTTCTCTACATGGGTTATTGTTAGGCAGTAGCATATGGTCTACAGTAATAATCATCAGATTAGCAAGTGATATTATTATCCAAGAGAAATGGCAGTGACATACATTCTGACTGTGCTCATGGGTTTCCTTTGAAAATCTAGAAATGTAAATTTATTATGGCAAGCAGACAAATATAGGATCCTACTGTATGGACAGTCCATTAGGATGGAAAATTCAATTCCAAACAGTTTCCACTAAGATGGTAAACGTACTTTGGTTTTCCTTCATGAATTCATAACTAAACAGGGAAAGTATACCAAAACGAAAGGACTCTTGGAAGATGACCACAAACAAACATACAGCATATGGACATTTGCCATTCATCCCTTGGAGCTTCCAGAACTCATTAGTGACTTTTAGCAGCAGGGGGAACCACAATGGATGGCACAGAGACATATGAAACACCTGGAAGTTAGATACTAAAGACTCGAGGAGCAAGTTTTCCTATGTAAAAGTCAAAAGATTTCATACAATATGAATTAAAAATGTATTTTCAAAAGCTGTTTGTGAATGAACTTGTTTGTTTTATGACAGTGTCTCTTTAAACGGGAACCCTTGTCAAAATATTTTCAGATTGTACAGTGGATTAGTTAATCAAACTTCATTGCCTTGTTTGTCTTTTCTAGGGGCATTTCCATTCGCTTTATGTCATCAGTAAAAGAAACAAAGAGAAACCTTGTGAACAAACGCAGAACAGAAGATAATATCTGAAAATTATATTTCGAAAGAATATCCGAAATAATATATAGGAAAAATCAAATTTCAAGGATGGGGAAGCCTTTTATGGGTTCAGTCTTTGGTTCTATGCAAATTTCTGTTAAATCTCAGGTATTGATGGAAGTGGGCTTGGGGAAAAACGGGGTAACAAGGGGAGATTTTATTTTACAGGGTAGTAGATATAATGAAACCATGTCAGCATGGTTTCTAACACAGCAATATTCACGTATAAACAAAATAAAAGAGAAAATTGGTTTCAAGCCTAAACCATTCTTAATTAAATTATTGTTTATGTGACAAATTTTTTTTATGCTTCTATGTGTAAATGTCAGTACTCAGGAATTAAAAAACATACCTTTTCTAAATTGTGGCCTGGCCTGCAAGATTATTGACCTTTCCAGATGAAGTTTCAAATATAACTATAAATGTCTACTCAGCAATCTGGCACTGAACACATATTATTATATATTTTATTGTTTCCAGGGCGGTGAGACCGCGGCCACCCATGTAGGGCTGGCAAACCTGACGTATATCTATATACTATTAAAATCCATGTGTCTGGTTAGACGTTATTCTTTCATGAGATCTAATCCCACCACTGCCGTGCACAACCCAATCATTTCTCAGACCTGACAAAGGGAAAACCAAATGCAATTCTACGGCTTTCTTAAGTAGAATAAAACCACATGTGACTCATGATGGAAAATATGGCACTTGAGTAGCTCAAGGCCTTGTGAACAAGCCAACCCATTGGAAATTCCTAAGCTTGGTATAGGTGAGAGCATTTTATGCTGCTTGTTAGAGAAATCCTCTGTTGAAGTGGTAATTCCACTCAATCACTCCCAGCTTTCACTTCCTCTCTGCAAGTTTCAAATCTTCCGGATGGTTCACACTGCTGAAAATCTTCTGGAATTTCTCCAGTCAGGTTCTAATGATACATAATTCTTCATAATGATGCTTAAAATAGCTGTTATTCACTGTTGCTATAACCTATATAATTTAGCACTTTCCAGACAGCAAAACAATGAATAAATTATATATGAAAATTTATCGTATACTAGTTCTAAAGGTCTGTGTAACAGTTCTTTAGAGTTTGGATAAACTTTGCCCAATAAACAACCAAACTGTGGTATAGAATTGAGAGACTATTGTGACTAATCAGTTAAAGGTTTAGTAATGCTTTAGTGCCTAAAAAATGTCCTGCTTGCACAGATACAGAACAAAACCACAATGCTTACGTGTACAGACACATGTTAGATGTGTAGCAGCATGGATAGTAAACCACTGCATCTATATATTTGTCTGTGGTCTTCTGCCAAATGTTCTGAGACCTTTAATTTTAGTATTCTTTCCCTTTTTAGTTATGAGGTCATAAACCAAAGCCAAAGTGGCACTTCAGGGTGGTAACAAGAATTAACATTTGTATTTCAGCCAGAACTTTAACATTACTAGTATTTTCCTTTACTAACAATATATCATCTAGCACGGTAAAACAGCGTTTTACACCTAACACAACCTCACTAAATAGATTTTGTGTCTAAATAACTGTAAATGTTCCCTCTTTCTAATCACTTTTTTAATGATTCTGTGGTGCCCAAAACCCAAATTTTAAACATTTGGGCATGGACCAGATGCATCAAGAACAATCTTAGCCTATATTGAACTTTCACAAATGGGCTTGGTGAACTGCTTTTCTTTCCAAGGCCTCAGAGACAACAGTTTGCTCTGGAATTATTTAGTGGGCTACCTGGTATTTTCAACAAACCATAAACACACCAAAATTTATATACATACATTTCTCCATCTATCAGTGGAGATTGGCATAAACCTCATAGGTATGTGGGAATGCAAAAGCAACCTGAAGCAGATTGAATGCAAGCCAGGTAAAGGCCAACTGTAGGTCAAATGAATATAAAATGAATTCTAAAAAATCTTAGAAACAAATTGAGACATTTGCAGCAAAGAGCCTGACAGTACTGGCACTTACAACCTCCTTTTACCTAACTATTACCAAACCACAGGCACTGGGATACCGCAGAAATAATGTCATCAGGCTTTTACTAGATAATTTTTGTTCCAAAAGTTATTCTTCTTTTTAGAAATTAGACAGCAATTTATATTTATAAAGGTGAGAGGGAAGAATGGGTGAATTTTAATGAGGATACTAAAGTTCAGCTTTAACTTTTAGTTTCAGGGCACAATTGAAACATATTTGACTAGAAATGGCACAAATTTATAGCCCACAATATGTCTTTTTAACTTATAGTTTGATTACCCTGACCTAATGCAAAAGAGAGAAACTTACCTCTCTTCACTTTGTGGCCAAAATTCTTATCCAGTCCTTTTCAGGGTATAGGAATAAATAAAATCTTCAGCCAACTTGATTGATCAGGCCGGAATGGTGTACCTCCCACACATGCATGCACAGCTCAGTGTAATTAAAGAAAAAATTGTAATCAGGGAAGAAGTTTGTGTTATTGCAGAAAATACATATTCTGTCCCTTCTGAAGTAAGAACCAGCCTGCTCACATTTTTTTTTTGCATTTAGTTTTGCTTTAATTATTTTGTCTTCACAGTAAAATTTGATTTTGAGAGCTATTAATCAGCTAGAACTAGTGCGGATATACTGCTAGTATGTTTTCCAGGCAATACAACAACAACATAATATTAAACATGTTAAACCATTTTCATTGTGAAAAAAAAACATAAAAAGTACTGTCATTAGTTCATAGTTATTTATAGGCATTTAAAATCTAAAATGAGTTAATAAAATACTGAACATACAAAATTGTATCATACAGTTACCAGGTTTCTCCTAACACCTTGTACTGACATGATTCTGTTGGTCTACCATAATACAAAGCCCCCATGCAAGACTTATTTTACAGAACTGTTTTGCTATAGTTGTGTTTTTTTTTATGATGCTTTTCAATTTTATTAGTTTACATTTCACTGTGTAATAAACACTGAAGTACTGGTATGATTTTGTAAGGTGAAAGGTTGAGTAAAATGATAAAGTCATTCCTAGGAAAATAATGAAGGTTGTTTAAGAAGAAAGAGTAGCTCCTGATGGGCAGATCTGCTCTGAACACTCACTGACAGTCTGGCTGTAAACATGGTTGATGACTGCTCAGCTCTCCTTCACAGTGCAATTGGATTTTGAAGTTGAGGACATAAAAATCATAGCTTCAAGATGAGTCTTCTTCAAAACCCTTCTTATAAAAGGTGGTGGCATTATTTTTCTGGCACCATTACCCAATATTACTGCAGCACACGGATCTACAATTTTAGTGAGATGTTATTGCGAATCTTGAGAAATGTTAGCTATAGAGAAAAGAGAAATTGTCTCTATTTTTTGAAAATCTGATTCATGTGGTGTTTACTTTTACAAAATTAATAAAAATATATATGAAAAGAAGAAAGGGTCTAAATATAGGGCAGCCCCAGCCATCTTATACTTTATAATAAAAAATTATATGGTATAAAACCATTTACCCTCTTTGCTTAAAGGATAAATGCAGTTTTATAGAAAGTATAGATTTGCCTTTTCCTCTACTTCCTCACCTAAGCAAACTCTTCTTTCTCAATGTATATGTACATAAATTGGTAAACCAAAGCCTGCAGGTGCATCCATCTTCAGCGTCTATGGATGAAGTCTGCTGGCTGCCCCCAAAGTGGAAACCCATACAGGAGCTACTCAAGAGACAGGCCAATAACATTTAATCAGGTTTTACTGGGAACAATTTTGGCCAGAGGTACCTAAGGCTAAGGCTTTATCCATTCAAGCATGTGGGAGCCGTTGGGAACCATTTTGTGTATTTATTTACACATGGTTGTGTTTGTGTTACAGTGATCTGCAGCATGTTTCCTGGACATGATATGTAGCTCCTGGTCACCCTTGAGCAGCCAGCCACTTCCACTGACTTAGATGGGGTTGTCTTCCAACTATAGCAAGCTGCAGTTGAATGCAGGTTGCATTGCATTATTTGTTAGAGGACAAAAAACTGCCTCGAACATTTATAGGGACATCCAGGAGCAGTTAACTACATGGTTGTAGACCACATGTCTGAAAGATGCCTGACACTCCAATGAACCACAATCACAGAAGATAGAGGCAAGAAACAGCCTGCTTAGGTAAAAAGGGAAAACATGGCTTCTCCTATTTACAGATAAAATATTAAGACAAATTAATAAGGTTTTTGTTCTATAAAGCTATAACATGTTTTATCAAAAACATAAAACAAATGTTAACAGATCTTAAGCTACGTACACACTTCCAATTATTATCGTTGGAAAACGAACGACCCTGCACGATATCTACGAACGATCGTATAGCACCGATCCTGCACATACAGATAACGACACGATCGTTCGTAGATATTGTACACACAATAGATACGATCGTTTGAGCGATAGAGGAACTATGTGCACGACAGGAAAGTGAACGAACGTTCGTTCATTACGCATGCTCACCCCATGGACGATCAACGAACGATCGTACACACGAACGATGGTCAACGATCGTCGTCCAATCCGATCCGCCGGTCCGGTTGTTCGTTTCCAACGACTTTCCTCGTTCGTCAGCGTCGTTGGTTACTTTTTTTACGAACGATTTTTGCCCAATCGATCGTTCGTCGTTCATTTTGAACTATAAAAATTTGAAGTGTGTACGCACCTTTACACTCCCTTTAAGCAATGATTTATTAGTATCTGAAAAACCATTGACTTCAGTGAACAAATAAATTCTTTAGGGTAAAGTAAACTTTTTAAAGTATATTATAGCAGGGTGCTAGAATTAAACAAACTGATGTTATTTCTCCGTGGAAATGATTTTCCCTTTGGGAGAAAATCTTAGATATATTTCCATCGTTTTCCACACATCTACTATTTCTAAATGATGTTTGTGTGAGGTAGTCAAACATTGCACTTCGGTGGTACACTTTCGCTCAATATGTCATATTATTCTTTATAATAGAGTGATATTCTTCACCAACCTCAGGGACCAACATGAATCCAGCACTTGAAGATAATACTGCTGTACTTAAGAATCCTGAAATAGAGGGACTTGAGGGCTTTTACAAGGTCAGAGTGACCAAATATTCTGAGAACTTTGCTTTCCCTATTTTCAACATCATCCAGAAAACTGTGTTTTTTCAGCTGTTAAAGGTATCAATTACAGAGGCCTTTGGGCTGACAAGCCACTCTCAATAAGCATTACCTTCCAACTCACTTTATCATGTGTCTCTGAGTCTCTGAATATATGCATACTGGAAAAGTCCCGAGAAAAGAAGCTCTGCAGTGCCTGGCTGTACATTTTTACAAAACTTACTTCTAAATCAAGAAATCTCATGCTCCTCAGAGAATAAAGTTGTCTTCCAAATCCCTCCCTTTTCTCAGTACCAAGCTCATTGATCTTCATAGAAACTCTCCTATCAGCAATATTCCACCTCGCCAAGACGGTTCCTCTGCCCAGGATATTTCAATTTGTATTTGTTGGCTCCTAACTAGCATTTTTATTTTTTGGATGAAGTCCACAGTGTAAATATACTGTCAAGAAAGGGCAGGGTGATAGAGAAAATATGAATGTTCTTTGCAAAGGAACAATTTATAGTTCTTATTACACTTCTTTTGAATGTACAGTAAAGATCCTTGATGTTAACCTCTTCATTGTCAGGGAAACCTGCTGCACATTATGTTAATGTCGGTTGCACTTTGTGTCTCTGAATGGCCAAAGGCAACATCAAGACAACAAAGAGATGTATTTTTGTCTTAATTAGATAATTGTAATTCACTGTGGAAACTAGAGGTCATGCTGCTCTGCCAGTCAATCAAAATTAGAAGTGGTGATAAGAACAGTTGTGTTGTTTAGCGTTTTTGTGTTGTTGTGGAAGGCCTGTGACCTACTGTAGCTGCTGTCAGTGGTAAATACAATGAATGTCTGATTAAAGGAAAATAATTTCCATGCAGTAACTATCTGGAGTTATGTTGAGATGCTTACATTAAAGGGTCATTGTGCACGTAACTAAATTGTGGCCTGCTTCTCTCTTTAACCTTACCCATCCCATATACCCCACTACCACAGATCAGTTGTCAAACTCCTCTTTGGACTGCAGCCCACTTTGGCCCCAGTGGTTCTGTGGTCACCATTAATGTGTGTCAGGAAAGAATAATAAAAAAAATGTTTCATGGATCTTTGCAATAAATGCATATATCTCAAATATCATTGATATGTCACCCCACTCAATTTCTTTCCCTGCTAAACAATGCTGTTGCCTAGACTCCTAAGAGTGTGCCCAGACAGTAGGAATGGCTTCTGGGGAGATGTCTCATTCAGTAGGAAATTACCTTGCAGCAGCTGTCCCTGCAAGAATTTTACAAGCCCGGCACAGGTTTCACAGAGAATAATAAAAGATCTTCTCACTGCAAGTAAAATAGTGAATGCTGGGAGATGTGCTAGACAAAGAGAAGGAGGTTTTCAACAAAATATGGGCATTGCTTAAACACCCCTAACACATATGACACATTGGAACAGTGGATATGATGTCAGGTGAAACAATAATCTTAATATCCTTTTGTTAGATTGCATTTACAAGAACTATTCCTTCTCTTACAGTGGAATAATAAAGTTATGTTCTATTCTTTTATGGATAAAAAACATTTGTAATAATAATTTCAGGGACATAAGCTGTGGTGTTCCCCAAAGGTTTCTGAAATGTTTCTAAATTATCAAATTGCTGTAAACTTAACACAAGAGTAGTGACAATAGTTTTAAACAACAAAAATGACAGATAATTTATACAGTCAAGTTGTTTCTGTTTTCTAAATGCCAACTTTCTCATTTGTGGGAATGTTCCTGTGGAGATACTCCTCCACTTAATAGATTGACATATATACACTTTTGTAATCGTTTCCAGTGACAATAGAAAGAACACGTACACACAACCCGGATCAAAGTTGTTAATGGGGGGATGGGGGATGAGAGGGAGGCATAGTGCTGAATTCTCCTCCATAGGAAATGACAGCAGTCATCCACGAATCACTAAATGACACTGCGGACCTCTCTACACATGCTGGATTTCATAAAAATGATTCCAAATTTACGACTTGCTCCACAATTATCTAGCCTGTCTACATAGCTTTAGATATTTAAGTTGATATTTGGTTGGAATCTCTGTTGGAACATCTATAGTCTGGAGATGGTGGCCACACAACATGAACGATTTCAACCGGTTCAGGAAACAATATTTAAGAAAACCTTGTTAGATCATGGATGTTTCCATTAGAATAAATCAAGATGTCCCCGAGAGTCTCCCTTATTTATAGCATACATACAAAATGTACACTCAGGCAAACCTATTGTTTATGTATATGTTGGCAGCGAATCAGAAGAAATCTGCAGGTGATGATGTACCTGCACATACCATTCTAATTTGATGTTGACAGATACAAACTGAACAGTCCGAAGAGACACCAATGCTGGCAGTTAAGATTTTCCAAACCAATCACACAATTATTTATTTTTATGGTTTTAAACATTAAACAAGAAAGAGATATACCAAAATTATTAAGGAAGGGACACTGTATGGAATATCTATAGCAAGCAGAATTCTAGGCTACAGCAGAAATCATGCAAACAAATCTACTATTTTTGTGGAGGCAAGAAATAGTCTCATTCATGAATATTCTGCCCCATGATATACTAGGGGTGAGTATTGAATCCATGCAACTAACCTGGTGGGCAATAAAATCAACTTAAAACTGTTGCAAACTTTCCATTTGGCTGACAAATCTCTGTTGGAGCTTAGCCCAATTCTTCTTGTATGGAGAATACTGAAAAAAGTGCAGCACATGTGCCATATCATCCATCAACCCAGGCAGTAAAGCTGCGTACACACCTGCAATTTTTCTCGTTGGAAAGGATCTTTCACGATCCTTTCCAACGAGAAAAGACTGCACGATGCATGAACGATGCTGTACATACAGCACCGTTCATGCTCTATGGAGAGGGGAGGGGGAGAGCGACGGAGCGGCACCCTGCTGCGCGCTCTCCCCTTCCCTTTCATTAGGATAGGTCGTCGTCCATGGATCCGCCAGGACGGTCGTCGGACGATGGACGACGACCGACTGTACACACGGCAGATTTTCGCCCGATAATTGGCCGATACCGATTATCGGGCGAGAAAAATTTGCCGTGTGTACGCAGCTTTACTTGAGCTGGAGATAGGCAACCAGAAATCCCCCATCTTATTGCTTTTGAAAAGATAGGGGCATCTGCTTATCTATCAGCATCTGTAAACAATCACAAAGACAGTCACATAACTGGTAGAAACAAGAATTCCTGATGTTGTCTAGTAGTAGCAACAATGGACAACAGATTTGTTTGTTCAATTCTCTGCTACATCTTAACAACTACCCTGTGTATTATTGCAGGCAGTTGTTTTGCTGTCTTAATAGGTGAATGTTTGTGATTTCCTCCTATAAATTCCAAAAGGTATGTATGCCATATATATTTTTTTCAACATTTGTAATTTTCATTCTTGGTAAATGATGGGAAGAATACCCATTCTAGAAAACAACCCAAGTCGAAGAATGCATTTAAATAAATTGGCAAAAGGTTAGCATGGGGAGATCTCCAAAAAACTCACATAAACACAGATTTAGCACATGTAATAATAAAAAAAAATTAAAAAATAGAATGAGAAAAATTGAAAAACTGCCAGGTTTTAATTCCTAACTTTGCCCCCATTTGGTATATTTTTTGACCTCCTGTTGATTTACAGGCCACTCAAACTGAAAGAGGAAATCCCAACCAACAGGAATATTGACGGCCATAAAGACCCTTCTATAAACAAAAAATGTATTTTTTGTTCGAATTTAGCTTTAAATATTATTCTGTATATACATTCAGTGAAAAACCAACTCTTACTGCTTGTGATATACAGAAATATGTAGATGTTATGAATGTTGTTAGATAATAATTACAAGATGCAAAGGTGACAACTCTTAAGATTCCACTTCAAAGCTTAGGAGCTGGTCATCCGGTCACAGTCCTTCAATCTTCATGTACCTGAACCCTTCACCCCACTAAAGTTCAGTTGCAATGGCCCTTTCAATAAAACAAATTGCATGCTCTGTCTGTGAAACCGAATGATTTATCAGCAGTGAACTAGATAAAAGCGTGCCAGAGAACATCTTGATGTAGTTATGTAATAGTCTGTCTATGTAAATTTTAGCTTAACTAATATACCTATCTGTCAAATAATCAGAACAGAAAAAAACACCATCAGGCGTATCTGATACCCATCCAACTTATCTTGGATATAAATACTACAGATAAGTGGGTACATGAGGACATACACAGCTGACTTTACTACTGGAAGCAACCAAAAAGCCAGTCAGTGGGTGTTTTCTTCTTCAAGCATATATAAACAATATGTTCACACACTAAACAAGTCTTTGTCCTCTTTATCTGAAAATTCTGCATTTTTTTACACTGGATTAAATAAAAAAAAAAATTATTGTGGTTCATTGGGTTCATTCAATAAAGCAAAGGGCAACAATAATCAAAATGCTCTTTGTACTTGTTGTATTCAGACGAGCAGTCAAAAAAGTGATGTTTACCACAGGGTGAGGGTGGATATCTGGGGGCCTTCTTATTAAAGGGGGCTTCCAGATCCTAAAAAAGCTCTATGCCACAGACCCCCACAGCACAGGGGTTATGGTGTTGAGAGGATAAGGTCCCTTTACCCCAACCATGGCCCTTACTACTGCTGGAGTTAGGTTTTTGGAAAAGGGAAAGGGAGCGATACACTTTTTGTTCCCTTCCATTCCAAAGGACCTTGTATGGATAGGAGAGGCGGCACACATGCTAGTTGCTCCACTTCCTATTCTGGAAGGTCCCAAACCTAAAGGGGTCCAGGTTCAGTATTAGGGGGACTACACTTGTTTTGGGCATTTGGAAGCATTTTCAATAATAGCCTATGGAGGTGGCAGAAGGGTTAAACTGCCCGATGATGCTGCATTGAGCACCCAAAAAAACCTGCAGCAATGCTGTCACCTCCTTAATCCAATAATACAGGTTGATTTCTGAGGCTGATTAAATATTCAGTGTGTAGAATAAGAGGAGTAAATGTAGGTTTCAACTAGAATTACATGCGGCTGTAGGCACTACTCTAATATGCAATAAGGGGTTATGTTTGCCCAGGGTGCCAGGATACGCTTTAGGACATCACCCTCTAAAGCTGCAGACATAAGATAATGGTTTGGCTAATTATCACAATCCAACCACCACCCAATCATCTAACAATTTAGGACATAGAAATGGCTAACTATATATCAAATGTTAATGATTGGGAGTGTTTGTGCATTAGAAGATGGTCGAGGTGCCAAGTTTTATGGAGTGCCACTTTACTGGTAGAAATATCCAATCAGAACAAAAGACTTTTCCCACAAGTTCCATCAGCTGGTGAACTGTAGAAAGCCCCCCCCCCCCAAAAAAAAAAAAAAAAAAACTTACATATTACCTGATATGTGCAAACACTTTAAATAGTTTGAGTATCACATGGTATTAGTGTGCAATGAAAGGGTGTATATAATATATTACCAAAAATAAATTGTTATGAAACATAAGGATTTCATAGAACTATCATTACATTGGACAAGTAGGTAGATTTTAGCCGTGGGATGAGTTTGATTATAAAGTTAGGGAATCTCATGCTTTAGTACTGAAGTAATAAAGGAATAGGAGTTCTGCACAGAAGGTTTTAAAGTAGTACTTTTTGAACACCATTAAAAAAGGGATGGGGCTCCATCTGCTATAACATGGGTCAGCGTTTGAAAATGTTTGGATGATGAAATTCTAAACCTTTATATCCAGGCAGCAATACCTAATAGGGCTGCAGTGCAATTACATTACTAACCTAACATTTAATGTACAATTAAAGCTCAGTTTTATCTTTATCCTGGGCTTCTCGCTGAATATTGAGGTTTATTACCACACACCCATACCATAGTTAATTCCATCTCTTTAGTGCGCTTTATTATACACAAAAGTATAAAATAACTTACCTTACCTTTCTAAAACAACTTTAGTATGCCATTTCTGCCTAGCTGTTTATTGTCATTGATAATAAACAAAATCATAATAAAAGTTAATGTAATAGGAATGTTATATTTAGAGATTAAATTTGTTCAGGATTTTTGCTACCTATAAAAAAATTAATCCTGATCGACAATAAAAACAATAACGACCTTAATTAATTGCGCAATAAATGATTCCTATTGGGAAATATATCCCTTAAACTATCTTTGAGGTTAATAATCATCGCTTATCATTTAAAGGCTATATGCGTCAGAGGTAATGTAGGAATAACGTGATTATGTACTAAAACTAGGCAAGGCAAAAAGGTAATTGCCAGGACAAAGAAATTCAGCACAATAACTGAATAATTCCCATTTTGAGGGCATCTTTTAGGGTCTTAGACCAACAGAAAATTGATACCTAGAACCAATCTTATGCATTTACTGCCTTGTTCTTTGAACTGGCTTCCAACAAATGGACAAATCTCTCAGCAGGACTGACGGCAAAGAAAGGTCTGATTATTATAATTAGGACAACATTATCATCAATTCTGCTTTTACACTTAAAATGGGTCTTACCTTTTAGTAATTTTTCTTTTTCAGTGAAATAAAGGGAAAGCCTTTAATTGGTTACAGATATTTACCACAATTTTCAAACAGTGACTGCCATTTATTACAAAAATAGTCCTACATCACCTAGTAAGGATGAGGCAACTAATGTCTACTCAGAAACATATCAGTCAAATTGCAAAATGAACCTATGTTATTAAAAAATTAAAGATTTTTGCAGATACATTAATGAAGTACACATTAAGAAGAATGGTAATGAAGAAATAAAATATTATTGGAAAGTACCATTATACAGTCTAAGATCCACTATAGAATCTTCTAACGCTACCACTTACAAAATACATATTCCTATTGGGTTTACATTGGATGTATTTGTAATGAAATGATCATTTTTAACATAGAAAATGAACAATTGTATCGGCTACATTACTCTCTCTAGTATGTTACCAAGCATTCCCAATTGTCTGTGTTCAAAAACAGTTACTATGTGTCCACAGTATGCTATTATTGTCCCCCGTGCAAATAAAATGTTTTAAAATATTACTGGGCTTGTTTGTTTCTGTTAAAAGCAGATGTAAATCGACTCATTTAAAAGTTTTACCATGGTAATGTAATTTCAGAAGCTATTTTGTTTGCGATAATTAGCCAAACCCTGTGATATGCACTTTTAGTAGAGACTACTCCAACATTGTACCCATCAGGAAGCTAGGTTTAAATGTGTCTGTCACTGGAGCAAGTCCATGGCAGGGGTAAATGACTTTAAACAGATTGCATTAGATCCTCGGTGCTAAGATGGAAAAATTAGAAAAAAGTTCTGAACAGTACCGACTGTACAGAACAGTAGCAAAAAACCCAACTGTTCACAATACAGCTTAAAAAAAATTAAATGTTAGGTCGTTCCATTACAAAGTTAAACTGGAACAGTAGAAATGTCCCCTAATAAATAATAGTGAAATACAGGGTCAACTGGGATTTAATGTAAACAGCAGCTGACATGAGAGCAGATGACTCAGCTAATATATTCTTATCTGTAGACAAATTTGTGTAATTGGAGCACAAAGAAGCCGATCAATCACACTAATTGATAAGCAGAATTGTATATGGTAGATTTTCAAGAACTAAATTAAACTTTAAACAAATACTTACAGGCATTTGCTTAGTAAGAGGATGCATGCATAAATGGCAACAATGAACAATATAGACCGCTATGGGATCACATTCAAGCTCCAGAAAGTTTGCTTGCTTTGCATTATACAAGTACAGTTTTGGTAATTGTTATGGCCATATAAATGGATCCTCTCTTCTTCAATATATACAATTCCAATGTTTTTTGATGTAACAGAAATGGTAATAGAAAAATTAACAAATGTAGTTGGCTTGGATTGATATTTTTTAACAATTCCCAAAGTGTTTATGGAGACAGGAAAACCCAAAGCAGCTTTCATGTATATGCAGCCACATGTCGCCAGGCAGGGGTACACTCCTAGACAAAGCCAACTTTTCATTTTCTTTCAGGAAAGTGATTGCAGTATGCATGTATGCCTACCCTGGGCAATAACTTAATGTTTCTGAAATCTGGTTCCTGCATAATGCTTGCCATTTCCCCCCATGTGAAAGTGCTCAGCCCACCAACTGTTGGTAAGACACCATGCATTGTAAGAGAACAGATGGAGATTGATGTGTTTCCCCATTTATTGTGATTTTAAAAGTAGTGCCAGTGAGGAGAGTTGGTACTTACAAATTAGTACATAAATGGGCAAAACTTTTTTTTTTTAGTTTTGGAAAGAACAGGGATGTATTAAACCGTCAATAAAGTTTGTATTGCTGGCTATGTCCCTGCTAGATATATTAACCCTGTTTGTACTGATGAACTTGGAAATAAAGTAAACTAAAAATCTAAAAAAGAAAAAAATAGGTATATGTATAAAAATAATGTAGTTTTGATTATCAAATGTAACTTAACTGCACAACAGCTGCATAGATAAAAAAAAAAAAAACCTTTACAACACAGAATACTTAAACACTCCAGTGACAGAGTTCAGGAAATGGACTACGGAGACAACATGGAGTCACCATTGATTAATAGCAACACATTACTCTAATTAGATTCCTAAGTATACTAGGGGAAGAGGGGGATGATATGCATTAACTTCTTTAATGCATCAGAAAAAAATATCAATTCCATTAAACAAGTGTCCTGGAGAACAAAGAGAAAAATGTTAACTGTGTAGCCTTTTCCATTCTCGAAAACAAAAAGACTCAATAAAATGTGTGGCAGGTTTCTATGTGGAGCTAAATTACAGTGATCAGCTATATTTTTCACCAGGTTTGAAGGTGTTTAGGCTTCATGGCTTTTACCAGCTGTGTGTAGGCTTCATGCCCTACTTTACAAAAAAAAAAAATGACATAAGTACAGTAGAGGTAATTTTGACACCATGATGTGTGTTATAATCCCCATGCTCATGTTCTGACACCATGCTGTATACACACACTACTTTGTGACTAATATACAGAACTGCACTAGAGACTGTAGCACCTCAGTCCAGGCTTGTCAAGAGATGTGGATTTTGGTCAGCTAGCTCAAGAACATACTCTGAACCTATAGTTTGTTACAGTAGAAATTGAGAATAAAGCAGAGAACAAACTGCAAGAATAAACAAGATGGAAAGAAACAAGTAAAAGACTTTACCAACGGACCACTACATTAGAAATAAATCATTATTATTTACATAGATTATAAGAACTAGTGTTCCCTGCATTGAAAGTGGCAGTGTATTACAGAAGAAGTACACAGCAGAGAATACCTCTCAGTTCTGACACACAACTGGCACATTTATAGAACTATAACATCAAGCCAACTGTGTCAAGCTTCCTAAAACCCATGGGAGTAAAGTTCACCCATAATTTATTTTTCAAACAAAATTATTCATTAAACGTTTAGCAAAAGAAAATAAGGAAGAGATGCATTATTTATGTGGCCCTAAAAGGCAGGAGTCAAAAAATGGCGTCTGAAAACAATGAATATAGTGGAAGGGATCTTCATAAGTCTGTTGTGTGTTAGAGAAAAAGAGAAAAGGAAGCCCCCTACAAGAACCACATACATGCACTAATATGGCCCTCACATATCCGATCTTAAAATGAGGTGGGACATCATAGTATTTAAACTACCATCGTGACTTCAAAGCAGACCTTCATGGCTAAGAACCTGAACCCTCCCCCTTAGCCTTTTCTGCCTTTTTGACATCATAGGATCCCACAAGTGAAGTGTAGAAGCTATGGGTATGGGAGTGTTCAATATGACATACCTGAGAATACCTAGGAGCTTAGTCAGGTAAGCCCTCACACTACATATTCTTTTTGTTTTTGGATTGTGTTTGTGGCCAAATAAGCATCTATTTTAAATATATTGGTCAGTAGTGCTCAGTATTCTCATCAATGTTAGTTGTTATATAAAATTGTTTCTGTTTGGACAACTAACATTTTTGAAGCACTTGCATTTCATGTGGAAAAAGTACCCCCTAATTTCTATGCATTCTTGGGCCCAATACATGCTACTTTTGAAGGTCACAATGACATCACATTCAAATGGACTTGCAATAAATGTTTTCCCATTTTCAACAGTCATAAAGAATACTGAATAGAAATACATTTTATCCATGAAGTTTAAAGCTCTTCAGTACATATTGTGCTCTGAAACCTACCCCAGTAGGCATTGTACAAAAAAATGAAAAAGGTTAAAAAAGAATAGCAATTACAAATAGCACAGTTATCTGTAATTATTCTGTTAGATGCTATCAAGCAGTAATATAATCAAATGTATTAGTGAGATAAATGGAAGTGTGTTGTTCCTCTCGGTAATTTGTTCTAATGATGGTTTAATATAAAAGACTGCTATGTGACGGGACTTAACAGTCATCATTAACAAAGTTACAGGGAACATAATGGTAAACTACAGCATCAACTGACATAAACTTGGAGTTTATTGCTTTATAACTGTTTGCTCAACCATACTAAATAGCTCCAAATCAGAGGCTATGCTGATTTTTTTTCCATTAAATCAATTATCATGCATTTTATTTTTGTTTTGTAATCAGCATGGTCAATTACTGTTAAGGTAGTAAAGTAAAATTTAGTGGTAAATTTGTCTTTTGTCGCTGGTGACATTTGTCCCAAAGCTGAGTGTCACCAGTCCCATACATACAATACCATTAATACATTTACATTGCTGTAAATGTGTCAGCATGCCACAGTGACACTATAAGGCAACACAGTTCAAGACATGTATGAGGGGGTGCTGAGAAGTTCCTGGCTTTGCCCCCAAACCTCAACTGACCGGCAACCTGTGATGCTGTTTATGAGCTGAATATTGAGGACAGACGAATATCCACAAAAAACATATCCTAGATATTTGACATCTCACGGGAGCGTGTTGGGTTTGTTATCACCACAATCCTAGACATGTGCAAGCTTTCAGCGAAGTGTTCTATTTTAGGTTATTATCAACACTTTCACAGTGTGATCATTTTGGAAAATCAGTCTTTCTCTGGTATTTAGGACCCTTGTCACCTTCCAATCATCTACCCACCCTTCTTTTTATTATATTTATTCTGTATATAAATAGCATCATCCTTGTATGATTAGAAGTGAGAAAACTAACAGTTCAAATACGGATCATTTTAGCTAATCAAAACTGTAATAATAAATACTACTTTATTTCCAAATTGTCTACATCAACATAACCCTTCCCTTATTGTTTTGGAGCCATCTCTGCATATATTTGCTGACATGCTACAAATAATTTTTGTGTCATTTTTACTTCATTTTTACTTTACTTTACTTCAAATTCTGGACCAATTAACTCATCTTGAGCACACTTTGATATAATGGACATGATTTATTAAAGTTCTCCAACACTAGAGAATATAGAGAGGAGAGAACCTGGGTGATCCAGCAAACCTAGAGTAGACTTTATAAAAATCATTGCTATTAGTGGCCAGATATTTTCAATTCTGAACAAGATCTATTGCAGGTTTGCAGGATCACCAAGGTTCTCCCATGGTAGTCTATCATCTCCAGTCTTGAAGAGCTTTTAAAAACCAGGCCTAATGTGAAATTTATAGTTGTCTCAGTGACTAAGATCCTAAAGCAACAAAGATAACCCTATGAATAACGTTCCATTACCATGCTTCATAGTGGGTATGCAGTTCTTCTTCTGCTGTCCAAATATTTGTTTTTTTTACCAGGGACAAACTGTCTTTGTTGCATCAGTCCCCAGCACATTGTTCCAGAGGACCTGGTCTTTACCTTGTATATGTTTAATGACAATCTGTATTGCTGCTGTTCTTTTTAGACAGCAAAGATGTTCTCCTTACATATTTCCTATGCAGTTTTAACTGGTGCTATATCTATCTAATTGAAGATGCATGGACTTTGGCATCAACTGTTGCAAGAGATACCGGACAATCACACAATATAATTTATTGTTTTTGGAGAACATTAGCTGGTTTGGCCAGTAAGGGCCAGATTGTCAGTAGATTGTTTTCCTTGCAGTGTAATGATTATGTGAAAATGATTTAGCAATTTTTTAAAATCCCATGCTAGACTCATAGGCATCCACATTTGTTTTCTTGAGGGCCCTAGAGGGAATATTTTAAAAGTGGCAGGATGACACTGCACACATTAATGGCAAAAAGAAACTGACCTTCCATATCTAAGGGTTTAAAAATATAGGTGTCCTCTAGCATAATCCCTAAAGAGGATTAAATTACTACCAAACTATCTTGAATATCAATTTTATTTTGATGGATTTGTGGTGGTGGTAAATGTGGATGCGTATTTATTTTTTCACATGACAAATCTGCTTTTAAGGTCATTTAGGTGATGATAAAACACCATGACAATTTTACGCATTAGGTAATTCACACAAACATAGAGAGAACATACAAAGCAAGTTTCCTAGAATATAAAGTTATCTTTTTTTTACTTTGACAAAAATCTTTTTGAGGCCTGATACATGACAGACAATACATGTCAGTGTAAAAACCGTACAAGAGCTCAAAATATATATATCAGCCTCCCCATTACTTTTTCCAGATACTGTCATCCCGGTGCCCAACGTTTACTGTTTATTGCATCAAGATTTTACTTTGACAAATATATTCACAAAAATCAGAACGCATATGCATAAATATAATCAGCGTGAATTCTAACATCTCATTAGTACTGTTGGTAATCTTTTTTATTTTTAGCATTTTAAACTCTTGGAATTTGTATTGAAGTGACAAATTACAGAGTGAGATAGAGATATTTTTCCCCATTTATTTTCACAGTAAATGGAAGTTTAACTAAAACTTGTCAAGAAAATGTGCAAAGTTCTGTTATTTCAGGCTGTATAACTTTCTCTATCGCTCTCTTGCGTAAACTTACATTCTCCAGAATATTTATGACAATAATATCTCTACCAATATAGTTGTGGAATACTTTGCAATCATTCAGGATAGGGGAACCTTTTTGAAAAGCCGCAGGCAGTTTCTCAGTACATACATTCATCCTCAGATGGCCACTGGAAGGTATAAAATCTGCTTTAAAGGAATGCCAAAAAATGTTTTATTTGCAAACTACTTGTCTATGCTCCATTAACTTGAATGACCCATAAACAACTTTCCCTCTTACTGTGGTTATGAAACATATTTGTATTCCTTTTCTCTGTACTGTAAAAAGTTTTGACACTGAAAAACAAACAGTACTTCCTTTTAATTTAAACCCCTTCGTGCTAAGAGGTCATGGACACCTAGGATCCCACAACACATCTACTAGTGTCAGTATGTGTCAGTTCACGTAGCGCTATGGCTAATTCATCCACTTCAATCATTTTCACATTGTAGTTAGAGACATATACAGCTTTTATTTGGTGCACTGTTTTAACAACAATCTTTTTAGATGGCAAATGGCAAATTGACCTCATGTGGAAAAACAACAAGAAAAAAAATCTTTAATATGTTGCTTGTAGCATCTAGAATCGTGATGAGGAATTTAAAGCAACCTTAAACTTAGATATTATGTAAGCTGCCATTCCTGACCTTAATCCTCAAAGTATATCTGACCTGATTGGTGTTCTGAATCTCTGCCATTTCTACCTCCTAAATCACAATCCAGGTGTTCAGCTAATTACCACACAATTTGTCATACAGATATCTGGATTCTTGTTTTAGCTGTCTGACCGATATTACTAAAACCAAAGGTCAGATTTACATCCAGGGAATTAGCATTCATTACAATGAGTTCAGTAATGGTAGCCTCTATAAGCTCTCCATGATAGGCCTGGCTTCTCCAATCAGTACAAAGAATTCTAACCCAAGACATGTTTGGACTTCCCAATTCTGAACATCCATTATCCGACAGTTATATCCAAGGTTTCAGTGAATGACAACATAACGTGCATTGCCTATAAATATTCCCACACATTTATCTGTAGTTTTCTATTGAGGGTGACCAATCAGAAAAGAAACTGGCATTACTGAGAAAAAAATTCAAGGGTAACCTTTAAGTGGAACTAAACCTAAAAAGCTAAAAATTGTGAAGAGGAATGTTCTTTATTGCAGAAAAGGCAGGCTTTGTCTCTTCTGCAATAACACAAACTTACCTACCTTTTCAGAGTCTTTAGTAAAATGTACAGTGTATGACCCCAGCATACTAGGGTGCATTCCAGCATGGGCAATTAGGATGTCTGAAGATCCCAAACCCAGAAAAGGACTGGGTTAACAATAAGGGGAGGTGAGTTTTAAGTCTGACAGTTGTTGAATTGCCAACTGCCTGACCTAACACAGACCGAGTGAGCGGCAGGTAAATTCAAGGAGTTAATGGTGCAGCAATTGTTAGATCCTGACACCCTGACACTCCAGTTATAATTTCAGACTAGTAAAACTAAAAAAGGGGGGCATATCAATGCCTTTAAGTAATTCTGTACAAATATGATAATTAAAGCTCAATACTAAGATTGATGAATAGTTACAGTCTTGATTGGTTCTCTCTGATGATATTTAATGCCAAAACACAGACTTTTTGTTCCTCTGTAAAATTTAAAAATGTGCTTGTCTCTTTTACTCATTTATATCTGATGTGTCCCAGTCCTTCACCTTTTATTTAGATTTTATTAATAGTAATTACAGAAGCACAGTAACCCAGTGCTCCGGTCTGTATTACAGGTCCGACATTAATACTGCAGGTGATGCAGGCAAAGCATTTGGTCTGAAACTACAATTATGGTAGGAAAAAAAAGCAAGACAATTTAATTGGAAGAAAATAGACCAAGGACTGCCACCTTTTAGCATGAGAGCAGGAAAGTGCCCTTTTGAACATGCATTTAAATTAGCATGCTTGTGTGTTTCTCCAGCAGTGAAGAAGCACTGAGCTGACAGTATTATACTCCCGCACTACACTATCTTTCATTAAAATTCAAAGTGCCCGTGTTATTATATCAGTGGCATTCTGCCCTGTAGCAATATTTTTCCATCTTCCCTAAGGTTTCTGAAGAGTTTAATTTATCACATAAGTTCTTTCTCTACTAAGTTTAACTACTCGTACTGCGTGTTTCAGTTATTTCATAGTACAACAACTGCACAGCATAATATTACACTTTTATAGCATTACACAATGTTTAACTGGGGGTTTGATCACAAAAAAAGTTAAGATAAAAAAGAGAATATTACTGTATTATGACTTATCCTGCAAATAATGTTGTTATGTAGATAATTTATGTCTTGCTAGATCTGCTACAACAATACCACCCCTTATTGTCAGCATAATACTCTACGCATTTTGCCGACCGCGAAATGCGTAGAGTATTACAAATAGTACTTACCTTGTTGTACCAGATTACTGGGCCCTTTGACTTTGTTTTTATGTATGTATGTATGCACTATTTTGATATGTACTGTAATGTTTTTAAATGTTCAAAAAAATTAAAGAAGCTTTTATCAAAATCAGTACCTTGAAAATCCCACTATTTTAGCTTGTTCCTTTCCGGGGTGTCTATACTCTGAATCTGGACCCTTTCTTTCTCAATTACACACTAGGGATGTGGTACTCAATATTGTGAATAATCATATGAGAGGGTTCCTATAAATTCAGTTGATCTCTATATTAACCAACAGTAATTCATTTTTTTACATTGGTGCATCCTAAACAAATGAAAGGTTTAGGATTCATACAAAAATAACACTGACTTGTAAAAATACAGGAACATAATTACAATAAAATATATTTTTAGATAGTGTTACACTTGTGTGTGACTGGGCAACATAAGAAGACCTAATTAGTAAATGTATGCAATTCATAAACATTTACATTATATGTCCAGTCTCCTCAAAGACATTGAAAATGCAGCAATATTCCTGTTCATTCTTCCAGATATCCAAGGAGCTCATAACAGAAAATATAGATATACTTTAATGAGGTGGGCCTTTTTAGTACAAGATAGGTATTAGGTTTTTAGTCTTAGTATTTGACCTATAGTGGAAAAGGGTTGTAACCAACAATTTTATAGAAAATTAGTAACAAAATTGCCTGTCTTGAATGTCAATACAATGTATTCTAGTACACCAGGTTATTTTTTTAATCAGAATGTTCTTGTATTTATTGATCATGCTCATAGCCATGTGTGAACCTTTTTAGCAGAGGAGAACCAAGAACTCCACCAAGGCACTCAACACCAAGGCATTGCACTAACTATATTAATTGCAGTCATTTTGACCACCACTCTAAGAAAGGCATTCTTCCCAGTTGCCACCAATGCAAAGATTGTTCTTACCCTGATCCCATTTCCCAAATCATTTTAGCAGGAGTTTAAAGATGAAAAATAATTTTAAGGTTTCCTCTGGAGTAAAAAGGTTAAGAAAGGTTGAAATGTGGAAAACCAGCTGCAGTGATCTCAGTGGAAATACTGGTGCCAAGTCATTTTCCCTCTGTAGTTCTTTGTTTATTGTGGGCACAGCTTCCACAGTTAATGTTCCCTTTATGCCTACCTCAACCCTTAGTAAAATAGGAGGGAAGAGGAGATTTAGTATTGGGGTGATAACAAGGGGTGGTGTTTTTCCTCTATACTAAATTCATGCTGTGTCTAGCAGCAGGATCCCTGCACCAAAACCAACATACCAATTCATACCAAACAACCTTCACAGCAGGACATCAGGATACAAATAAGGGAAGGAGATATAAATTATATATATACACATACACAGATGAACAGATGTATACCTTGACATTTTGGCTCAATAATATCTATACCAGTAAAAATCTCTTATGCTTTTTTTTATATTTAGACCAGCAAAAATATACATTAGATATGAAGCAAGTAACCTTTTGGACCACACAAGAATCTAAAGTCATTCCCATGCTCAGTCCCCCTAGACCGTAGTGTGTTTGCATTTATGTAATGCAGGTCAGGTTTCTCACACCACCATATTTTTAATATTTACTTAACAAAGGGCTTCTTCCTTGAGAGAATGTTAAATCTTCAATAAAGAATACTTAGAACTTGGAAAAATATGACACGGTATGGAATATTAACAATCCTTTAAACAAATACGTAAAGGATGGATTGTCAAATACAGTAAGGAATATGTGGTATTTTTTTTTTACTCAAAAAGGCTATAAAACCAGAAAGGAAAATAAAAACATGATCATCCACTTATGGTCTGGCCAGAGACATTCAAAGAAAACCATTTACCATAATCCCTGTTCTACTATTTTCCAGAATAATTTTACTGTATATTACTGGAATTGTAAAGGCCAAAACTTTTTTTTTAAGATTTTGTAAAGAGTAGGGCAGGGCTAAGACACCTGTCAAGGTTTGCAATTTGTAGCCAATAGGAGAGATTTCTATTCACTTATTGTCTTATATACACAACAGGAAATGCAAGGAAATCTCTCCAAAGGAATGGAAAACCCACATAGTAAATTTTCACTGAACGGTATATTTCTAAACATACAAAACAATCACACAGATTAAATATCTGTACTTCACTTAATGTCCAGGGTCAGCCTTGGACATTAGGTGAAGTAAACATGTGGACAATACACATATACAAAGCTAAAGACTAAATGAGCGGCCCGTGAGCCGTACAACCTTCTATGCTTTCAGTATGCTTTCGGGCTACTTTTCATTTGTTCTCGATTCAATCCTTCAAATAAAACTGTGTACAGATGTCAGTGACCTAAGTCAATGCAGTAAGATCCCGCTACATCTGGGTGTTATCTAGTCTATCATTAAAAATAACGTTTGTTTACAGAACTCAATGGCTGAAGCTGAAATATACACATACATTAAAATAGTTAAATCAGCAATTCCTCATGCCTCTCACTTCTTCGCCTGCTCTGTTTACATGGCTTTGCCGCACAGCCTAATATTAATATTTTCTTTTTTTTTAGATTTTTCTGGTGGCCATTTTTTGCTGGTTATATTCTTTAACAGTGGAAATTCAATTTGTTCCTTAAAAATGTAAGTTGGTTATGTTTTCATCAAAAGTATTTTTAATATTTTTGCTAAATCAATAATTTATTAAACTCTTCAAGTTTGTAAGTGACCATGTTTACATTTGGCGGTCATAGCAAGTCTAAACAAGCAGTTTTTTAAGCCAGAAATGAACACTTTCAGCAATGAAAAGGTTACAAAAGCTGTGTTCGATTGCGCTACAATACAGCTTGGAGGAATAAATCTAAATTTTAGTGACATTACTTTCACCAAAGGACGAGGCCAGTGGAGATTAACATCCAAAAAGATCACAGTCTACCGCTGTGTTTACTAAATGTTCTCCAGACAGGGCTACCCATACTTACTTTATGCCTTTCGGCTATGAGAGAATGCTGAGCTGTAGTGTATTATTAAACAATAGTGAATCCTATCTTCACTAACCAGTGTTAAACATGATTCATTCACAGCCTGTCAATTCCTTCCAGGCCTGTGTCATGAAATCAAGAGACGTGCATATAACAGAAGAATCTGCTCTCATCAAGTGCATTTTGCAAATAGTAGTTTTTGCTGGCTAATCCCAGGAAGGCAGACAAAGATCTTTGATGGTGGCCCCAGACTACGTCTCAGATAAGTATTTTCTAAACAGATACTAGAATTGGAGGTTAAATATGGACAAAATCAGCCTTGGCCTTCAGAGATCTTATCTTTCAGTGTTAATAAACAAAGGTCATTGGGAGTCAGAACAGAGGCTGATGAAGTTCAGACAGGGAAGAGAAGAATACCATTACAATACAAGAACATAGCACAGAATCCTAAGCCTAGTATTCAGGGGCAGATTTTCCCTTTCCATCTGATTTATGATTCAATCAAGCAATTGCCTCTTGCGTGAATCTATAGGGAATTCAACAGAGGATTGATTGTAGGAGACTAACTTTTTGTGTTCCAACCAGTGGATAAGTGTACTTGATCGAAAGTACAAAAGTTGCATCATGTGTACGAAGGATTGAGTACATTTGATTGTATTTGAGATAGGTGATCATAAGGATGAGATCATTTGGTGGTGCCAAGGGTGGCCCCATGCTCGATGACCACTAGCCAAAGAATAGGCTCACCACTTTTTTGATTAAAAAGTCAAGCCAATTGTCTGTGCATTTGTAAGAGCTCCAACATGTGGTTAACCCTATCAAACAAGAAGTTATCAAAGTAAACTTCAGTTTGGCTTCAACCAAAACCAAATATTAGCATGTTTTTGGCCAAACCTTGTCAAACAGAGGCTTTTTCAAGTAACGTTATTTGAAATACATGCAACATTTTTACAGTCGAGACAGTTAAAACTGTCCATAAGTGTACAGGTAATCAATGTATATTTAGGCTTATAATACAGTAAGTTAGTACATTTTTTGTATGTGATTTATGATTGTGATTATATTCTCACATTATATTATATGTTGAAATGTATTTATTAGCTTAGTTATACTTTGCATTTACACTGAAGGCATAGAAAACGTTAGTTTCAACTTACACATTAGACAGCCCAGCTGATGTATCATTACTTTAAAAGCCACTTAAGTCAAATAGACAGACGTAGAATACTACACCACAAAACTAAACAATGAGCAGTAGATAAAATAAACCTAAACAGAACAACAACCTCCCGCTAGGCCGAAAATACAAGAAAGAGAAATCCAGTAGAAGGCTTTCAAATAAGCCAATAAACTAATTAAACTCAAGGAAAGCAGCACCAGTAAGTGATAGAAAGCTAGCAACAGCATGTAAAGAAATTGTAATTGGGAAAATAAATTAGCGGTTACTTTAACCTACTGCCTACTCAAAGTGAACTCTGTTTAAAGACTAGAACAGTTAACCGAGAAATTTTGAATGCCAATTTCAGAACAGAAAGTCACCTTCTTTTCTCTAGAATTAATGAAAACAATTTGTCTTTGTTACATGAATCTTCCTAAAATTAATGGCACTAATAAGTAATGCTTGGGTGGCATTAGGTTGTTCTTCAAATTAGCCTTCCCTGGCTTGGCATGGGGTACCAAGGATTTCGGCTGCTCCCACAAAAAAGTATAAGGAGCAAGTTTAAAGAAGAAAACAGAAAGTAATAACATTTTCTTGCAGCCAATAACTATTTGAACTGAAAAATGACTGCAAAGTATTATTATTAACACATTTTATTTATAATTGTTATTTTGCTGTAACACATGAATATTACAGTGTGAGCCATCCTAGGCATAGAATGGATCACCAGAAAACAATATTTGAACAGAATATTCAGGAAGCTAGGAACCGGAAATTAAATTCACAATGCTTGGATTGTGGATGCTTTTCAGTACAAGCAAAATATTATTGCTGTTTCCCAACCAGGGTGCTGAGGAACCCCAGGGTTCCTCCAAAAATTGCTAAGAGTTCCATGACAATCTAGCAATTTGTGCCTTTTAGGTCAGTTTTTATGACCCTGGCCAGCAATGTAAAAGGAATTCTTCCTACTGACCACCATGCTAATGTACTGTGAGCTGTTGATATAGTGATTATAGCATGGATTCTCTGAAAATGTTCCTTCAAAGGCCGAGAAAGGCTGTATTATTGTGTTGCCACAATTAAGTATAAGATACTGTATATTTATAGGTATTAATTTGTTTTTGTACTTTGTTCATCAAACTGTGGATACAACAAAAAATCAGTCAATGGGCAAAAAGGGAGAAGGGAAGTTTGTGAGCCAATAGGAAAAGGACGAGGAGGTGCATAGGAGTTCCCCATGAACAGTCAATTCCTATGAAACAATTAAATGACTGTTAAACATTAGTAATACCATTACTGTTCCTGTTAAAGAGCAATTTCCAGCTCAATTTCTTTAGAATTTTAAAAGCAGGCACCCTGCAGCTTTAACCAAGCCAGCAGGCTCACAATGTGTACAGCAGCAAACAGACCCAGAGGGTGTCGATGTGCCTCGAGGGGGCAATATGCCACTCCTTTGTCTGACTGTGCACATATGGCTACTGCTATTTTACATAGCAAATCACTTCATATTATGAGTTGCCTCATTACAGATGAATGAAATATCATAATTTAAGTATCAGAATTATATAACTCTATATATACTAAAGTGTTGATGACCATGCACCCATTGACATCTCAACTTTGTATTTACAGAACACAACATAGGGACACATAGAAAGAAAAACTTAGCCCTTTCAAAGCTTTGGAAATGTGCAAAAATGCATGTTTGAACATTGTAATTCACTCATATGTCTAATCCAAAGGAAGAAAATTAAAAAGGGAGAAAAGGCATATATTGCATGGAAAGTGTACACAATGCACTTATTGTGCATTAGGAGTGGAAATAGACCTAATGTTACCCTGATCACTGCAAGGTGTTCATATATATAATCAAATACAATCAATCTACTAAAATCTGAACAACAGTAAATAGAGAGACATAGTTTTCATTAGCATTAAAATCAGTAAGCTATGTCTAAACTTTGCAAAGTCCCACTTTCACATCCACTCTGGGGAATAATGTACATCAGATTGAATACGTTTTCACATACAAAGCATGCAAGAAAACCCACACAAGTGATAATAAGCTCTTCACACAGTAAAGAACGTGTTTTGTGGGCAAAGCCTAGCACTTCATGACTAATATTCACAAGGCTGTGTATCATAAGAGGCTGCTGACATAGACTGCATGTTTAATCACTGCTTGAAATGGCTCCCTTACTCTGCAAGGTGGATCTCAGGTGAACTCAGAGAAGTTCATATAACAGAGATGTCTTGGCACAATGAAAGCAATATATAAATTCTTGTAGTGGCACCGATGGAACAGCAGAGGGACGGAGCCTATACTATACATATAGGAGGCTAACGGGTGCTTGCTGAAATGTGTGTTACTGTTCATTATATACTATCATATAATATTATTATTAATAATATATATACATATAAATATATGTATGTGTGTGTATGTGAAATCTATTCTGAATGTTTACCTGCTATGGATTAGGCTCTGTTTGTGTGAAGAGACGAGCCTAGTATGCTGGCTGGTTCTATGTCTGTCAAAACATTAAAGGGCCCATTCATATCTTTGCAATGTGGTAATTTGCAGCATGGGTGTGTTACTGAATACAGCAACATGTTGCTTTTCATTATAAAAGATGCCTAAACACACCCAGTAAGTACCTGGATTAAAGGAAAAAAAACAGGTGCATTTTTTGGTGAAGTTAGGTGCTTTTTGGCAAAATTATTGGGTTGCATTAATTCAGCACCTCTGAAATGGTTGCTTGTATTTGGCACAAATTGGTTCCCACCAGGGAATGCTTGAAGGGATGTCAGATTCCCATCTTTTACTTTAGCTCTATATATGCTAAATATTAATTTGTTATATCTGTTAGATAAATGAAAAATGAAATTGTTGGTTTTGCCATATCATATTGGATTACTCTGTCTCAAATGTGTCTAAAAGAAAGTAGCTCTGCCATTCTACCAACTTGAGCCAACCTATGGGCTCTTAGGGCTCTTTCTCAAATATTGGTAAAGCAATGCTTAAAAGCAAACATAAAACAGTAATATAAAGATTGATCCAAATGAATAAAAGTTTTAATGGTTTTGGGTTGAAGAACAAGTGGTGCCATCCCTTTTTTCCAGACAGCCAGCCAGCAGTAGTGGAGGGGTTTACCTCTTTCATGAGAACCTGTGACGCCAAGATGGATCCACGAACAATGTCAGACAACCTTTGTACACAAGTCAGATTCTCGTCTGAGACAAGCCTAACAGTTTGTATCGAAAGAGAATCATCTGATGTTTGTACAAAGCCTTTTGAAGAATAGTTAGTGATATAACAATGGACTTTGTAAAGCACTGCACAATAAGTAGGCTCTATATCAATATAAGTTAATAATAATACCTGCATTATCAATGGGAACTACAGAACACCCCTTTTCAACTTGAAAACATGCAGGGTATGAAGTTTCTATAGCATTGCTATTGGAGAAGAGCTGAAACCAGAAAGAAGCAGCGCTCTGGGGTTTGCAGCTGACGTCCTACAACTGTTCTTCTCAATTCTATTTCACATGACTCTCATGCATTTAAAATTACATAGTGTGCATTAAATTTTATAGCAGTAAAAAAGTGTTATTCTTTATAAATGTCTGAAAAGCTGGAACAAGAATACCTTTAATTATTTTTATTCCTAACTTCAGAGTTGATTTTATAATCATAGTGTACATTTTCTAAAACATGTCTATGTGGAGACAATCCATTTCTACAACTTCTCATCCTATTCATATCAGCTTCATTTTTGCAGTTTAAAATAAAAGAAACATGAAGAAGCTTTAGCTTGCCATACATATTCATTATCCCCGTACTAAAATAAAAGGCTAACTCCCTATATGACAAGAACAAAAGTCCTTTTTCCTACTGTGTACTTTTTTGCTTAAAACATGCTTATTAAATTCCAAATAATGAGTAAAACACTAGCAGAAAAAATGATTGTCTATCACTGTCTGGAGGCATTGGTAACATCACTGAGCTTTACTGCTGCTACCTCAAAAAGCTGAGTATCTGAAACTTAGAAAATGTGCTCCTGTGCTGTGCTTGGAGATTGGCTCAGGCTTAGCCCAGGCCTATCAGATTGGGCCCAGGAGGCTATCATCAGCCATGTGTAAGCTCCTCTAGAATGACTCTGAGCTTTTCTTTGTTCAGGGGGCTGGGAGTTTACATAAGGACCAATTTACGCTGGCAGTAAGTTTGCAGTGTATTTACTTCATTCTCACATAAAATGCTGCTGCTTGGCCTATTTGTAGTGTCTCCTTGCAGCAGCCCCATTGAAAATGAATAGGGGTAGTACTAGTATTGCTTGCTGCTGTCAGCTCTTATGTGTACAGGTGCTGGTTCTTTTTAAACCAGCCCTGCAAAGTGCCATCCGCTGGGAGTCGTTTCATCAATATGAAAAGGCAGCTGTGAACCTGCCCTCAACTGTATAGACTGTTAGGGAACAAGATATAATTTAAACTATGTATGGCAGTGGTTGTAACAAGATTCAGTAATGTGGGCTTCTTGGCGACAGCATATTTACAAGATCTTACAGAAGACAAAATACAATGCCTCAAAAAAAGCCCTGCAAGCTTACGGAGGCAGTATTATGATCTGGTCAGGTCTAGGTTCAGCAATGTTATGTGTTCAAAAACTTAGGTCAGCTGACTACCTGAATATACAGATTGACCAGGTTTTTCCATCAATGGATTTGTTCTTCTTAGATGGCACAGGCATATTCCAAGATTACATTGGCAAGATTTATTGGGCTCAAATTGAGAAAGAGTAGTTCAGGGAGCAATTTCACACATGGATTGGCCACCACAGAGTCCAGACCTAATTCATTAGAAATTTTTAGGATGTGATGAAGAAGACTTTTTGCAACAGTCCAACTCCCATAATCAATATGATCCTGGCACAATCAATGCAGCTGGATGTAAATAAACTTTGTGGAATTGCATAAGATCAACATAATGATACCACAGTGAATATGTGCCATGTTCAAGCAAAAGGCTGTCCAATAAAACAAATGAGTTTGTGATCTTTTTTTCAAGACCTTCCTTGTTTACATATATTAGAGTTCATCACTTTTCTACTGCTCACATCACCTAATACTTTTAACACCTTACTGCTAATGCCTTGGATTGTTTAACAATAGCTTCAAATGTTTTTTTGTCATCTGGTTTGTAACTGTTGACATGTACAAGTCTCTAGAATTATACCACATACTTAACTAACATTTATAGTTGTGCTGTAAAGATGACTATAAATGTACAACAATCATTTAAACACGCCTAACTACAATTATTGTGATGCAAAGTAATAAAATGAATCTAATGTTGCCACTTATGAGCTTGTCCTTGGTATCCAGCTTGACATGAATGATCAGATCAGCAGGGAGGATACAGCTGTGTTTTGACATTGGCATCCATTTACCAAATATTTGGAGAAGACAACTAAATTAATAGATGAGTTTATGAAGAACATTGTGTTGTTCTCCAGACTGTGAGCAAGTAAACATATGTCCAAAACTTGATCTAACACTAGTTTAAAACATGTTAAAACAATTGATATCTTAGTGATCAAAGAGTGTCCGAGTGTCTTGTAAGAGTTACAAAACAGTTGCAAGTCAATTAAAAAGTGAATTTATCAAAAAATGCAGAAGTTACCCCACTAGGGTCACAATTGCTAATGAATTTCTCTGCTTATGACTTTCAGGTACTCACACTTGCTGTTACCACTCAGGATGTAGTCTCCCTACTCTCTCTTTGGTAAAAACCAAAATGTATTTTTTCTATGGAGAAGATACCAGGAAAAGTGAGATCACCCAAAACTGCAAGATGTGGAGTCCCCAAGGCAGGGATGGGTACATCTGTCTGTCAGAGTCCACAAGAAATACAAAAATCCAACTAATGCCTATACTTGATCCAGATGATACTTGTACTTGAAACATCACGGAAGCCTGAACCCTTGAAAGAGTCATCACAAATCCGAATTTGGCAATACAAACAAACTGTTTCAATACATACAAGTAAAATCCCTATAGAAATGTTTCACAGTGGGAAAACGTGCATAAAAGTCTGCATTTATAAAAAAAAGTTTTGGTTGTTTTCATTCCTTTCAACCTGCTCTATTGACTACTAAGCCTTTTGTGAGTCATATCTCATATATCAGTGTGTGCTATAACATTTTCAGATCTTGCTTCTTTATCTCATCAACTGACAACAATGCCCTAATATTAAGAGCTGACAATTATGCTGTGGGAAATCCATTTTCCACGAAATCTGCTTTCTGAAAAAAAATAGAATGTAAATTATTTTGTGTAGCCCAGGCAGCACCTTGAGTTCTATTCTTTGCTGTAAAGCTGGCAGGGACTCAGGAACAGGAGGAAAGTGAAAGAGGCCGCGATGGGCTCCCTTCAGTATATGCCAGAAATCTGTTACACACCAATAGCTGCAAAGAATCCGAGTGAGGTGCAAATGGCTCAGAAAGCCAGCTCTCTTTTCTTCCGACAGAGTTTCAATGCCAGCAGCTGCTGGAAAATACTGCAGACAAAGTGTAGTTTTGCTTTATTTCTTAACTGGATACCACAAAGCATAGTATATTTAACTGTGCATCAACAAAACTAAAGAGTACAAGTGCGAAAGCTAATATGACTGATACTGATGACAGCAGATGCATTTGTGTTAAAAACTTATCATTTCAAGTGTCATTGTCCATCTGTGAACCTTTATCCCTACCCCAGGGGCACAAGTCTGTCCTTTAACCCTGTCCATGTTATGTTGTTTTAATATGGTCATTTTTTTTTTTGCTGTCTTTGAATGGGCTCTTTTTCCATATGCACAATAGTCTAAACTAGCTATTTTCAATCGGGGTTCCTCCAGGGGATGGTAGGGATCCGATATGTGAGACTGGTCTTTCCTTTGATGGTGCCTGCATTGTCCCCTGGCCAAACATCACTTGGCAAAGCCAATGACGTGACACCAATGATCCTTTCAGGCTACTGCGGAGGTGGCATTCTGGCAACAAATGTAAGGGAAAATTTCCCCACTAACCCCAATAAAAGGCATTTAGCAGGGGTTCCCCAAGATTTGATAATTATTTCAAGGGTTTTATCTGGAGAAAAGGGGTTGAGAAAAGTTTGGTCTAAACTATAAAGTATCACAAAACCAGCTGAAAATATCCAAGCATGCTAAAGTAGATCTTTAGCCATTCAAATGAATATACTACTTATCTGTGGGGTGTTTACATGAAAAAATGTTCAGTTCTGCAAGGCTAATATTTTAGGCTAGGTTAGGTTGGATTAAACTAGGGTAGGTGAAATTAACCATGATCAAAACCATGATCTGCTTTAGTAAGCAAGCACCAGTGTTAGACTGACAGTATTCCAATTCAATAAAGCCCCAACTAGATTATAGTATTTAACTCCATTGGGTTTAGTTTATCTATCCATATCTGCTGCTAATAATGATAGTGTGAAATTGCTCTCAGGAAATTTATTTTGTTACAGTTGCCTTCACATTAAATGAGGTACTTAGTATTTTTATTATTCCATTTTCCAGGATAACCCATGAACAAGGTCAGTATATTATTGGTATATGACCTACTGTATGAAAATACCAAGATACACTTCAGCACATCAGGATTCTCCCATAATCCTGCTTGTTAACTGGGTTAATATGGCTGTAACCGTTTTATATATGTACCAAAGGGAAGCCATTTTCTTCCAGCTTTATTGTTAGCAATCTGTTCAGCTACAAAACGGCAAATAATTATAATAAAAAGACCAGAGCAATAACAAGGAAATCCCCCAACTAGAGTAACTAAAAAGACCTTCATAAAAATATTTCATTACATTTTTGACGTCCTGAATTTCAATGACTATGAAATTGTAAAACACTCAAACTGCTGCATCGCATTATTCAGTTAAGATCATAGAAAAAGTTTGTTATTAATCCTTTTTTAAAGGGATTAATAAAAACAAAAATTAATTAATTTTAAAATTAATGGGTGACTGTACCCATTTAGGTTAATTTGCAACAATTTGTTTGCACTAACAATTGCATTTTAGGATAAAGCAGTGTTTCTCGTCCAGGGTTCCTGCAAAGGTTGCTAGGGGTTCTTTGCACAATGAGCAGTTTGTGACTCTCAAGTCAGTTTAAGGGACACCAATCATATTTTTGGCTATCGGTAGGTGCAACATTTTTTCTAATAGCCAGCAAAGTAAGAAGCATTCATCCTACTGACCACCACGTTAATGTACTGTTAGCTGTGGATATAGTAATAATAGCAGAGGTTCTTTGAAGGGCTCCCCATGTGTATAAAGATCGAGAAACACTGGGATAAGTTACCAAAGATCTACTTTTTTATCCAAGCAGCAAAAGAAAGTGATAAACTCCTCCCCATAAAAGATAACAATATAACTGTTACTGCAAATAAGTAAAACATGATCACAAGCAGTATTTAAGTGTAATGACTATTGCAGTGCTTTGCAAGTGTTTAGCGTAATATGTCCAGTTGAATATGATAGGGCTTTTCAGGACATGATATCCATTTAACTGACTGTCCTATCCTTGGATACATGGCCTCTTTTATAACTTTACAGAGTAATGGTTTTGTATGGTTCTTGTGGTTTAGCAATGGAGGTTATTAAAATATAATACAAAAGCACACAAAGAATATGAATTAGGAAGACAAGCAATTGTGCATGACACCATTCTACCTGGGTAATGATGCATACGGCCTCTCCATGCCTTCATAAGAGATGTTGCGGACTCCACCAGGACCACGTACTGGGACCTGCAGAAAAAAAAATAAAGATAAACACAAAGAGCCGGCTCTACAACTGAATCGCAAGATGTCACTCTGGCCTAACAAAAATGTGACAGGAAAGAGGTAGCTAGGTCAAATCACTTTTACACTACAAAACAAAAGTGGGATACTCAGTCCTTAGAAATGACTTTTTGATATTAGGGCTTCTTGGAGCAAAGACATTACTCAGCTCGGTGACGCCATTTCTAGCAGATCGATGCAGCAATTTCACATTTTTTTTTCTTTGTTGAGCAGTGTGAACTTGATGAAATGAAGAGCACACAAAGGTGAAGGCCGAATAGCAGGCAAGAAGGTATTACAAAGACAAGATACCAAACAGCTTAACCATACCAGTCTGCAAGTGGATTAAATCCTCACCTGCATTACAAAGTACTCTGAATGTTCTCTGGTCATGTACATGCAAAATCTTACTCAGTCTTTCTCAAAAATAAAAAAATCATAGAAAATATAAAGGTAACCCAAAGCAGAAAATCAGTAATTATCATTTATCGTTCTGACCTTTTAAGCTGATTAAAGGTAAGTTTTTTTTGACTGCTAAGAGATACAATACAACTAACTATTTGGCTAATACCTCTCAAATAAACCTGGATATGTCTGCTAACAGCAAGTAAGGGTAAGGCTACATACACACGTGCAATGGTTCTTGCCTGAAAATCAGCTCAGGGCCGATATCGGACGAGAATCCTGCGCGTGTACAGTGCCCGTCATCGTTTGTGGATCCGCCAGGACGGTCGTTCAAACAATGGACAATGAGCGATCATAATAGAAGTGAAGGGGGAGAGAACGCAGCGGGGTGCCACTCCATCATTCTCCCCCTTCTCTCTCCATAAAGTAGAACGGTGCTGTACTCATTCATGCATCGCACAGTCGTTTTTCAATGGAAAGGATTGTGAAAGATCCTTTCCAATGACAAATATTGCACATGTGTACATAGCCTAATTCACTGTATATCCAGTTTTACTTAACAGTATTTATTTTTTTAATTTCCTTATGTGTTTCTACAATCATAAACATGAGAAATTTTAAACTATGATATGAAAGATCAGATCTCTAGCAAACAAACATAATAAAAGTGATAATATAATTACCACATATTGCATACCTCAGAAGATATTGTTAATCAGCACTTTCCATAAATGTACCAAACACAAGGAAAGCCATCAGAAGAATAGATCTAAGCTTGCAAAGTATAACTGGACAACAGGCATATTAAAATCCAATAGTTCAAATTTTCCATTACAAATCTATAGGAGATATATAAGATCTATGATGGTAGACATTAAAGATTAGGTTTGTAAAGCCTGTGCCTAGCTATACGCATTTAAGGGTGGTTTGAGGATTTGACCTTCAAAATAAACTTTTTTATAAAAAGATCTTTCCAAAAACACATTTTCAGGAAAAAATGCATATTTATGTACTAAGTAGGTATCATTTACAGGGAAAACATAGCAAGGGTCTTGGAAAATTAAATCTAAAATTACATTTTCCGTTAAGATTATTTGGCCCAAGGGTATCACCATAGGGTTTCCATAGATAGACATTAAATTCATGATGTGAGAGTTCCAACTGGATCAGCTATTGTTGAAATCAATTGTCTTTTAATCTCTTCCTGACATTAAATTGGTCGCATTTAACTTGAAAAAAACACTTGCATGTAATTTCTCTGTGACATTTAAGCTTTCGGTAAAGTTACATGTCCCATGGGCACTGATGGGTGTTTTTGGATGTATCATAGAGTAGAGAAGGGCTATGAGATGCTACAACACAACCCTGTCAATATCTGTGGTTAAAGCAGCCATTGACACAGCACAGGATGATAATGTCACACTGATTTTGATGTGGAATGAACAGAATCCTTCCTAGAGCAAATGACAATTTAATGAAACCTCAGATTGGATCAGATAATATAATGTTACAGGTGGGATACACTAAGCAAAAAGTGTAATACTATGGACACAATTCAGCATACATTCTACTTTTATCCATGGCTTTACTTTAATACATGCTATCATTTTATATCAGCAGAAGAAAACAAACATTGCTTGGTATGCTTTTGTTTTTACTTTATAGTGCACTGTAAATGGCACTACTTAGCAGACATTCAATTAATATTCACCACATAATAGGTTTTCTGAACCAGGCACTCAAAGAACAATGATTTAGAACTTTGAATGAGTCTGTGTTTGTAGCCTTATTGTTAGAACGCCAGCATAGCTCCCCTATACAAGAAAATGATGCGACTCTATATCTTTCCATGATATAGACAGCTTAGAATGAGAAGTCAGGGTGAAAGCACTTCAGCTATTAACACTCAGCTAGAACACTAGAGCCGTACTCCAGTTTGTTTTCCAAGAAGTAACCTTCGTTGGCGGATGCATAAAGCACTATGAAAAGCCTCACACAGGGAGGGCAAACAGCACGACTACAGATGCTTTTAGGCCACTTTTAGCTCTGTGCACGGTTTCACCTGCACAACCAGAGCCAAAGCTTTGAGTGTCTAGTTAAAAGGATCCTATTAGTCTTTTTTTCGTTCTCAGTAAAAGCAGAAGTCTGAGAAAGGCAATTTCAGTGTCTTGCATTAAGAAAAGTCCCCGTGTCTTGGCATTGCTAGAACCAGCATCTTTTGTGATGGAATATGTTAAGAGACCTCTCAGCTGCCTCCCCTTCACCAGATTAAAGCTCTGCTCTCAATCAGTGCAGTATATGGAAAGTGCATTAAGACATACTGTAAGTACTCAAAAGTCACTTTTTTAAAGGCCGGTTTCTAATTGACGATAACCTTAATAGCTTTTCACATGCTGTCCTAAAAAGCGGCTATGCTGCTGGCCTTTGTGGCAGATGCAGGTCCTTTATGTTCAGAACATACGACAGCATTAAAAGGGCATTACTAGAAAAAACAAAGGATCTAAAATCACTCATGTGTAAGAAATAAAAATGTAAATATTGATTTACATATTACGTATTACACATGACAATGGACCTGTACAGTGCTGTAATATGGTGCATTTATGTAAGACATATTTAAAAAAAAAACATAACTAGAATAACAGAATGCTGATAACTAATTAACAGATGTGGGAAGTTCACATTACATTTTTGTTGTTTTGGCACTATATAAACAGCTACAAAATTAAAAAAAATACCGAAAATCTTTGTTAGTAAAAAAAAAAAAATTACAGGTCACCCAACAAGAAAAAAACTGTACTAAAATAAAAGCATTACAAAAAAGGTTAATTCTTTGATAGATGAAAGAATGGAGTATTGGCCTGAAAACAGTTAAGTTTATTCTTGGATTCTGAACAATGTTTCAGAAATCATATTACTTCTTCAACTGCTCAAACTCTCTTCTGTATATCCGCTCTTTACTGCCCAATTTTTTTTTTTTTTTTTAGCAAAGCATACAAAATATCATACACAAAAACAACAGAAGGGAATAAAAGCTCAATGTCTCCTTCTTGCATCTGTGTGTGATTTGATAGACCAGCTGCCGCTTCTCCTAGCAGTTATGGGCAAGTTAAACCTTGGAATATATGAATATATTTTGTTTTGATGGTAAAACATATTAACCCGTGAAGTATATTTTTTTTAAATCAATTTTAGTGGTAGGTATCTATATCTTTTGTTTCAAAAGACCACTCAGTGTAATGTGCAAGATCATTTGTGGAAAGCTATGAACATTATGCAAATATTTTAGGAACTCAAAACAACTTTCAAGGGTCTAAGAAACACTTTCATATTAATGAATGCTATTTCTTCTGGGTTCATAACAACAGAGATCTCGGGAAATATGAAACCACACTTTTACCAACCTACCACAGATAATAAAGTTCAATTCTGCAAGTTATTAAATGACATTTGTCTCTTGCTTATGATAACACTGGTCAACAATTATTTTCTTGCCTAACAGATTAAAGTAATTTTACGTTATGTTTGATAAACAGATTCCAAATATGGTATTGGTTTTGCTAGATTGGCTCTGGTTTTTGAAAAAATGACCTCAATAATAACCTCATAGGAAACTAATGAAACATGAAAATTAAGCAAAATTAAACTAGATATGCCTACGTATACAAAATCACATTTTTGAAATACTTAATGTCAATATTTTCTATATTCAGTATATTTACGATATTTACGGGACTAATTACAAAGAAATCATTGAAAAACTCTGTATGATTTCCTTTTATGCTGATGATCAGGACAATCACGTTGAAGGCTCCAGCAGTATTCTGCCATCATGTGTCTATCCCATCTGCCCTGATACCTTTCTTCCATCACCTTTATATTTTCATGGAACCCCTCCCCTTGTTCCTCTCTAAAATCCCTAAAGTTTTTCTGGAAATTTTTGCAAATGGCTATGGATATAGTGTACCTTTATGCTCATAATTGCACCCAATTTTTTAAGGTTTAAGAGCAAGTTTTGTACCAGTTCTTCATAATTTTTTGCTTTATGATTACCCAAGAAGTTCTTGATAACCATGACATAGCTGTGCCAGGAGAAGCTCTGGTATCAGTCATGTAACTTGTGAAATTTGAATCATTATCTGTTTCTGAATCTGGGGTCCATCAAAGATTCCCGCTTTTAATTTTTCAGTACTCAATCCAGGGAAGAATCTACAAATGTATTTGAAGCAATTGTCGTCCTTGTTCAGAGCTCTAACAAATTGCTTCATTAAACCCAACTTTTTGTGTAGTGGAGGGAGAATGATTTTTTCTTTGTCAACCGTTGGCTCGTTTGATGTTTGCTGCACCTTTTTTCATGTTTTCCCTTGGAGGCCATGCCACTTAGTGATCCTGCTTTGCTCTACTATCCCACAAGCAGATGAAACATGGGAACTTTGTATATCCACTTTGCTTTCCAAGTAGGAAGTTCACCATTTTTAAATCAACACATATGGACCATTAGTGTTCATGATAGCAAAGCTTTTGTAAGACCATTTTGATATTTTCATATTCTTCTTTAGGTTTTGTTGAGTTACCAATTGGAATTGATGCATAGCAGTTGCCATTACGCAGTAAAACAGATTTTAAACTTCGTGTGGAACTGTCTATGAAAAGCCGCCAATCTTCCGCTCAGTATTCTGGTACTCCCATATGGGCTAGTAGCCCAGGGATGTTACAACAGTACACAAAGTCTCCATCTTCACTGAAATATGGTGGGAGTGTCACCTCTTTTGTCCTCTAAACTGTTATTTTAACTTCCGGTCTCAGACAGTTCTTTTCTTTTAGCCTGGATGCTGAAAGTTCAGATGCTTGTTTTGACAGACTTAGGTCACATATTTAATCATTGAGCTCTTCTTGGGAGAACTGCTGGTTTGATGAAACACTTCATTCATATTCACTTCCACTGCTAACTCCTGTATTACACTCCCTTTATACCTTCCATGTCAGATACAGGAATATCAGGGAATGCACTGAACACTGGTATGGAAACATCAGCACCATGCGGCACAGGTCGTCTTGCTGATTCCAAATCAGGGTATTCCCACACACAGCACAAAAATAACAATCATTATGATGATTTTTGGGCTCTCGCCATACCATAGGTACACCACATTTTAAACTTTTCATTTTTCCACACTCTACACAAGTTTTGCATACCATATGGGGAGCTCAATACTTATCTTGGTCCCCCAGATTAATACCAAAATATGTAAGATATGATTGTTTCACAAATTCTGTAAAGTTACTTCTTTGTTTTTGCAGATAATATTTACCCCACATAAAGCAAAATACATTAGGGTCATTTAAACATCTTTTTTTCTGTAAAAAAAATAAAATGTATGAATAAAAAGAAGGCAAATTAATGTTACGGGAAAATAATGCTACATTTAATTTATAAAATGCAAAACATCGGTGTAAATAAAGAATGATAATAATATGCTGTGTTAACATGGTCTATTTGGATTCCTGTATCACATGAACTAGAGCCGATTCAATGAAACTGATGTAATTTCTGGATTCAGCAGACCTGAATTACACTAAATATATTGAAAAATCCTTGGCAAGTGAAAATAAAAATGTTTTGTTGATCTGTGATAGGTGGTGTAGGAATTATAAACCAGCAATAACAAACAAGGTGTGTATGACTGTTCCCAAGCATCCAAAGGGGACATAATGTAAGCAATTAAGTCTATTCATTTAATGTTTCAGGTGTATGACAAACTACCGAACCAAAAAGATTAGCTTTACATCCCAACAATCAGCATTTTTTACTATGAGTTCAGCAATGGCAGTGCACAATAACTCCCCGTGACAGGTCTACTTTATAATTCACTCTACTTCTTTATTAAATATACGACAATACTACATATGCATAAAAAATATAAATCTGTGCTATTTACGCACAGAATAGTTTGGAAAATATGGGAATAAAACAGAATATACCCTTGTAAACTAATTCTTTCACTGACTTTATATTGTATAGTAAGAAAAAAGTCTGCTTGCAAAATGAATGTGATAAAAAAGAGCTAATAATAACTAGCAATTGTGTGAGAATGGATAGGTTTGTTGTTTATAACCATTTTGTATACTATACAATCACAATCAGGTACCTTTCACACCCTATGCTATTCTAGTTAGACAAAAAGAACCAACAGGTTCTTAGAAAAAAATATAAATCACAAATAACCATTCATACAAAAGTGCAGGTTTCCAAAAACCTCCATTTTCACCAAACACTATCACAAATCTATAATCTCACCCTAAAAAGAACAATACAAACATCTAAACAATACGTGACATTATAAAAACCCCATTATTATTAAAAACCCACATAACAAAACAGTTCTTCAGTAGTGTAATGTAATACACAGCAGGGATATGTAACAAAGTCCAGTGAAATTGTGTGTATTTAATAACAAATTAGAGAACAAAACATCAGAATATTTGCAGTAACTAATCAGTTTTCTTGGTTAGTCTTGCAAAGCATAAAAGATAAAAGTTGATTGGTTGCTGTGCTAACCTATGTTTCTTATTTTCTATCCTCCAATTTTTACAAATAAGCTCATTTGTTTAATTGTTTAAAAAATCATTTATTCAAGGAGATGACAAATATTTTATGGAATAAATATTGGATTTTTATTTTACTGTTAAACAATTTACATGCAAGTCTAACTGTATACATTTCATTTAACATTAAGTTAATGCTGGAGTTGTTATACCTTTAAAACCTTATATACCTTTAAAAATATTTAAGTTATTTTGTACATTACAAATGACCTGAATCTGTGTTGATATTGGAATCTATAATTCTCGGTATTGAGCATGTATGAACTCTGCATATGATTAAAAGTCCTGTAGAGAAGATTCTGACATGAGGCTATTCGGTGCTGAAGAAGCCACTCAACCAAGATTTCAGTGAATGAAGGTCAGGAGGGAAGAAGGGGAAATGGTAAAAGGGGACAAAGGCTGAAGTTCTTACTAAAATTGGTGTAACAGTACTAAATGTATAATAAATGTGACCAGAGTTAATATCAGTCTCACCAAGGCTGTGCGCTGCAATCTTTAAAGCGTGGCACATTTCCGCTTACATTGGCAAGCACAGGATAGGTTTACACAAATGTTATCCGAAAATGCCTCAAAAGCATATAGAGTGCCTAAATGTTTTTATTCAGGCATTTAAAAAACATTTATCCTTTTTTCCCAGAGGAGAGGATAAAGAAAAGAGAAAATGGAGAGAAAAGCCTCTAAACATCCTTAAATGCTCAAAAACACTTCTTTTTATTTCAATGTTTTCATGTACATTTAAAGAGGACCTATCGCCTGAATTTTTACTTTACATAAAAGGGTAGATAACCCTTTTATGTAAAGCAAAAATTGTATTCTTTTTTTTCCATGCAACACACAATAAACACACAAAAAAAAGAAAAAAAAAAAAAAAAGGTGAAGCCCCTTTTATTTTATCTTGATCGCCACAGCAATCAAGACAGAATGGGACACATTAGTTTGTACCCAAGTACTGCAGTGTGCTAGAAAGCTGCCTTTGGAGTGTTATAAGGAATAAATGTCAATCCAGTGAACCAATGCATGCCATGTACACTGCAATAAAGCCGTAACACACAATGTCACATGTAAAAATATGTGTTATTGCAAAGCTCTAGTGAGAACTAGCTTAAGTATTCAGAAATGCATTGACAAATTTTGGATAACATTATACATTATTTACTAAGTTGTGTTACAAAGGAATAGTAACATACATGTATAATAAATATGATTTTCCTGTTAAAATATCCAGTGTACACAAAAACTAATAACTGTTGTCTGAGTAATTGTTCATTTATTACAAACAGATGTTGGATTCCTCAAAAGGACCCACGGGCATTAAATAGTCACTATAACTTCCTGAAGAAGATCCATTGTCCAGCCACACACATCTGCATCTTCCAGAAGGACCACAAATAAACTCTTTCTTCCTGACTTTGCTTGATGCAGCTCAGCTGAACTGCATTACATAACAAAGCCAAACTACATTGAAGAGAATTAAAAGGTCTGAGTACACTCAGAGACACAACAATGGCACGCTGGGAGAGCTGGCACTGAAACAGCTTTGAAATTCTGCTTATGATTTGGCAGAGCTTTACTGACAACAAGGGCAAGAGTTCACTTAAAAAGATTTAGTGTCAGAACCTCTAAAGCCTACAAACTGTTTGTCAGTATATTTAATACTTTCTGGATAACTTTTAGGAAGTTGTATAGAATGTTGGCCTCAACATTTCTGGCATGTTTTAGGCTTGGTAAGTCTTGTCTTGAACGCAACACAGAAGACAATTAATTTTTAAAATATCCACAAAATGAGAACATGAAGTACAAATAAAGTAAACTTTCTAATGGCAACCATAAGTACAGCAAATAAAAGCAATGAGCCTGGAAGAAACCCACATAAACGTCATGCAGGTCGTGTCCTGGCTGAAATTTAAACCATGGAGCCGTGGAAGTAGTTTCAGCAAGTTCTATAGATTGTTTTAAGAAAAAGCTGGATGCTTTTCTAAAAGCACAGAATATAACTCAGCATTAAAGTTTTAAAGTAAAGATAAAAGAGACTGCTGATCCAGGGAACATCCATGGAGTCAGGAAGGAATTTGTTTTCCCTGTTGGAACAAACTGAACCAAGTTTCTATTGCCGTCCCCTGGATCCACTATGTCTATAGGGTTTTCTCTGGCATAGGTTTATTTCCCTAGTGGTTGAACTTGTTTTTTTTTCAACCTAACTGACTGTGTAACTATGACCCATAAATGGAATGATCAAACATTTTTATAATCACCATACACTTGCATGCCTTTCTCTGTAAAAATTTAAGATGATTGAAGTAGTCTGATGTGACATGTAGATAGCCTGATACTCATCTCAAAGGAGGCCACCTTACAGTTTTTGAGACATCCTGTGAGTCTGCCTAAATGACTATAGGTCTTATTTAATTGATTTATTGTATAATAAAAGCTCTAAAAAGTAAACTACCCTATATGACTATGTGGGGAAAAAGACAGGCCATTCACATGGGAGTTGGTGGTGAGTGACCTCTCTAAGGTGTCCATCAATACGTTAATAATAGATGCCAATTATAAGCCTTTGGAATTGTACTTGGTTCCAGAAAAAGAACAGCTCAGTTGCAACCATTGGCTTTACCCCTTTGTTTTCAAGGTTGTTGGGGCCAGGGGACAATAATTCACATTTTGTAGTCTTGTCCCAAAGTACAGGAATTTTCAACTAATATTTATAATTTAATGTTTCTAGTTGCCTGGATTAATATTCTCATAACCCAAATGAGTGCATTATTTGGAAAACTTGACCCCTTGTACCGAAATACATTGTAAGGCCAGTTCAATAAATCCCTTTAGTGGCCTACTAACTATAGCTAAACATCAGAGGACATTGTTAAATCCAAACTGAACTGGATAATAGTCAATGACAAACTCTTTCAAATTGTAAATAATAATTTGGCAAACTTTTGGAAGACATGGGACTCTTGGACTCTTAAAGTTCATTTAATGAAGTGGAGATATTCTACTCTTGCTCTTGACATTTTTACTCACTGGCGCTCTCTCCCTTTTCTTATTTCTATTTAATATTTTATATTTTCTTATATCTAGGTCTGTTTTTTTATTTTCCTTTGGCTATGTTTTGTAAAAATCCTCTGCTATCATTGATATTTACATTGTTACAATTATTTTCCTTCTTTGAATAAAAATAATTGAAAAACAAAGGTGTCCACCTTAGGTAAGGTTTCATCCAATGCCTTATCTTTGCTGATGAGTTTTTTTTATCTGATATTTGCACACAATATATTAAAAAAGCAAGATATCCCCAAAATATAGTTACTATTAAAATATCCAATTGTGCTGTGAAGTCTGTTCTTCTAATCCAAATTAATTTGCCTTTAATCTACTTAAAGCTTAGTCAGACCTCAAAACATGTTTTTGTGTTGTAACATCTGTGCTAAAACATTTTATTATATTTTCAGCATTCGGTTGAAGAACAAATAACCAATAATGAAACACATTGTGTGCAGCACCTGTTTACACTTTGAAATAGATGAAATTACAAAGGACAGAGCTCTCAAAGCACTGCAAGTCTCTTCTTAAATAGTATTGTTCTAGTACTTCAAAAAATATTGTTCAGAAAAGCTGCACACTCTTTACTTCCACTGTATACTGCAGTTCCACTCACACTATGCATACTTTAATTTCACTGAGATCTATTGTAAGCCCTTCAGCACACTCTCTATTTCTGCCTGTGTGCATTCTTTTTATTTTTCAGCAACACTCAAACACTACTGAGGCAGTTTTTCTTTGTACTATAAGATTGTCTAGCTGAAACTTTTATTTACTTTAGTTTTAGATAAAGAAAGGAAGGGTGAAAAGGAAAGGGTGAAAACCTCTTTCAGGTTATTTTTCGCTGAATCCTGTTAGAGAGATTTTCCTTTATTTCCTTTCTTGAAGATGCAACAGGAAATGAAAGGAAATCTCTTAAAAGATAGTGGGTATCATTTACATGTGTAATGATATTACAAATGTCATTCCAATACCATTGGAAAATTTCTTCTCACCTTCTGCTCTTATGACAACTCTGATATTTTGGATTTTCAATTGTTACCAAGATAGACAGAGGTGTAAATCTCCCCCAATGAGGATACAGGCCACAAAAAAACTTAGCAGAGGGTCTAATCCTTCCCCACTTTATAACATAAACTTTAAGCTGATCTCATCAGAGAATAGTAACATATATAGTATTAAAAGTTTAAATCCCCTGAGATATATTTATTGGGGACAGCAAGATCCTGATGGATACCCATATTAGTTGTTGTCACTATACCTTCCCCACCTAGCCAATCTTGTCATCATCTTTGTTCTCGTTATTCCCAGCTTCTCTGATGACACCAGTGGCATTTTCCAATCTTATCCTATGCGTTCAGGGGCCTTTTCAGAAATCTATTGTTGAACACACTGCACATGTGTGAGATCAGGTGCAAGGTCATTTACATTTGTGGAATGCAACCTGATGATGCCGTGCCTGCAGAGAACAAGATTTGTACACATGCTGAGAACAAGATTTAGTACTGCTGGTAACATCATTTGTAGCACAACGTCATGTTGTAGCCTCCTGAGATATGTGACATATATACATATATATATACATATATGTATCTCAGGAGGCTGTGGCAAGAAAACATGATTTTGTCAATGAATTGAAGCAAACATCCTATAACTTAAGATACAATTTTTGATGATAGGTTCATTTTTAGTCAAAATTGCCTGTATTGGATAATGGTCATTCAAAGCTTTATAACAGAAGGATAACAGGATGGTAGCAAAGCACACACAAACCAATTTACCCTAAGGGTACCTTGTATTGTTATTATATATAAGTCGAGAAGTGCAAAATACAGGTAGCAGACACACATACCATTTCAGCTAGTGGGTACCAAATGAGTGATCATCCATTCAGTATTGTACAGTTCAGTAACTAATTTGATTGTTCTGCTAAAATTGGATCACTGAAAGACAAGACCTCACTGATTTTTTCCTTAAACAACCCTGTGCTTTTGCCTTTTTGATAACACTCCAATGTGTTGTTAGTAGCGCTACCATCACCTCATCCATCCGGTTTCCTTTTTCCTGGCTGAACATCTCCATTACAACAGCTGGCATCCTAAGGGCTTTCACCCTTAGTAAACAATGATTCTTAAACTCCAGACATACATGTGAATTTGGCATACTTTTTTCCAAATGGTTTGTCTCTTGTCATGGTTGCACCAGCATTAAGGCAATGTTAGGATAATGCAGTTAAGTGAAGAGGACAAAAGGTGGGGAGTTGGATTTCAGCAACAGGCCAAGAATAAAACATACCAAAGGCAATCTAATGCTTTATTCCGTTTAAAAATACAGTTTTATGGAAATTTGAATAGTGATTATATTATCTATATGGTACTTAACTTTAGACAACTTTAAGGTCTTCTACACAATGGGCTTGATTTACTACAGGAATAAAGAATATTCAGTTGCAAAATTCAAAGATCAGCTACTTGAATAAGATTAAGGTTTTTTACTTGTAATCACCCAATCATGTGCATGAAAATGAAAAAAAAAATAACACTTTTATCTGTACCTTTAAAAAATTCACTAAGGCCAAAGAGAACATTCTCAATTCCTTTAGTAATTCAACCCTATTGTCCTAATGAAAAATCTTGACAGTGTTTTGCAATTGATTTCACCACGATATCTGCATTACGAGGATCAGTTTACTATTGACTGAACCACAACTGAAGCATCAATATGATGCACACAAGACTGTAACATCTGTCAAACAGACATGTTAATCTTCCCATAGCTCACTCACTCCAGGAAGATACACCAAATAAAAGCAAAATTAAAACATTTCCCAAAAAAAAACACAGGTCTGCCTTGAAATATCTTTATTTATACTCCTTGATTGCTTTGTGAAAGAAAATAAAAAGGACATCTCTAGCCAGTTATGCTACAAGATGAAGTTACTATAGAAACAGTAATTGTGATACAATTTTTCATGTAGTCAAATTCTATCCCTTCCATCTGACAAGCTCTCAATAGTCCTGGCCTGCCTTCCAGATAGTGCTAATGATGAATTAGTAGGTCTGGAAATGCTATTAGAGAAAACATAGGCAAACCCTCTTAAAAACCTATAGCTGTGATAAATGAAGACTTTACTCTTTACCATGCAAATGACCATGGATAGAAATGGATGTGGCAATGTTGTTTTTGTTGTTTTAAAAACCCATCGCTCATAGAGGACAACTTATATCTTTTTTTTTTGCTCTGCAACAAATATTTATCTTTATTCCATATACCTTGGAGATATTCTTCTTTTTAGTTAGTATGTAATGCAACATTGTTTTCTGTCTCATAGGTATAGGTTCTCTGTGTTCTAGAGAAACTTTTTGACAGTAAGGGAATAAAGAATTAAAATCATTCCAGTCAACCATAACTTTCCGCTGTTATTCCATAACACCAATTTTATGCCTCTTTCTTAGAAGACAAATTTGTTTCATAGGTTTATATATATATATGTGTAAGATATATTGGAACCAGTTATAAACAAAACTGAACTCTTAAATACCAAATACTCCAAAACGCTTGAATACCAAAACTCCAAGCAGTCGAAATCACAAAGCACAGTGACGAATCAGGCATCATACATTCCTGGAAGTGTGTGCAATGATAAAGATTATCAGCAAGCAGGTCAATGCAGTTTTCAGTTTACCAAGACAAAAGGTCAAGTAAGTATTATTTGCTCACTTTAATAGTTTGTGTCCCTGTGCTTGCAATGTAGATTCAACATTAGATTCATTATAAACATTGAATCTAACGAAAACTTAATAAAAATGTGGCCATTCAAAGGTTAAAATATCAATCAAGCGTTAATAGGAAATTCCTCTTCTTTGCCAATCAACCGTGCTCCATACTCTGACGACCAATAATGGTACTCAGAGATATGAGTTCTCCCTACTATTGGTGGTCACAGCAGGAGTGGAGTGGTATTGAACAGGCAAAGCATGGGGATGGTCATTAGATGAATGATGATACCAAACTAAACAATCATCATATCTACAAGTGGTGGTATACCAAGGGGGATCTTATGTTGTGCAAATTATATAAAGTTGCCAAGCCTGATATCATTAATATTTTGTCAATAAAAATAACTGATATTTTACTCCATAAAGACTTATTGCATATTCTTAGCTAGACATACTTCTACTATGCTAGGAAACATATAGTGAACCAATGTTTAAATATCACAATTCAATTTTCAATTTTTCAATTTTTCTGGCACGCACAAGGGAAGCCTGGATTGCCAGGTATACCTGGAAACAAACGCTTCAGAGTTTGACAGCTGGCTGGCAATCAAGCAGGTAAGAACAACTATTGAAGGGATATCACCCGTCCCTTTCTGCTAAAAAAAACCTGCCTGATCACCAGTTTTTAAAATTTTCACACACACTTATACAACATGGTCTGATTTTTTTTTGGCAGGTAGGTATGAAATATTGCACATTTACAATGTGAAATGTTCTATCCAGCAAGCAGCAGGAGCCTTAGGCCCCTCTTCATATATTTTTACTGTCAGAAGGCCAAAATCTTGTCAGAAGGTTTAAAACATACTGGTAGGGTTAACTAGCTTACTCGCAAAGGATGCCTTTGAGCTGTTGAACTCCTCAGGGGCCACCCACAGGTTACCTTTCCATTTCATTTTCAGATGCTGCAATTCACATCTTGTTACTTTACTGCTATCTGCAAGAAAAAAAAATAAAATGTGTATGGATCCTGGCCTTGGAGGGCTGAAGTTGGGCATCCCTGCCTTGGATAGGGGAAGGGGCATTAGATTATGAGCTCCACAGAGCAACTGTTAGTAACATGTCTTAATGTGGTATGTAATAAGTTACTGTTATACAGCTACAAGATAATAACAATATTAATACTAATAACAAAGGACTTAAGCAGGTCTATAGCTTTACAATCAAAAATTGTGATAGGCAGGTTGTTCACTGCAGAAGAACAAATAATATCCTATTTTTTATGGACTCTACATGTGCATTTCAGTGCAGGATGCCAGGGCCAAGATGCCCAAAAATTGGCAAGCTGAAAAAGAAGCAGAAAAAGATGGCCTCACCTGTGATAAAATGGGAACAGGTAAGCCTACATTAAAAGATTGAAATCAGACAGGTAAGGTTGTTTTATTGCAGAAGGGACATCACTTGTCCCTTCTGAAAATGAGTTGCAGCCTGGTTGTATAAAGTAAGAGTTAAGTTCTGCTTTAAAACTCAAAGCATGTTATAATATTTCCAGAACTATGACCCTGTGGTTATCTTCAGTGACTTGGAACCAGTATGCAGTACACGAGTCAGGAAAAAGTTGCTTCCCTGAGAGGTAAGTTAGGCTTGAGATTCATGTTTTGGTCTATGGAGACTGATTTGACATGCATTGTCTAGTAGACATACAAGACCTGTTCAAGGTTTTGATGATGACAAGGCGGTCTCATTTTTGTAAACCTTAATGTCTAAGCAGGGCAAATTTCTTTAACATATAAAACTATGATTAGCTTAAAAAGAAAAGTGTCAAGTAAGCTGTTGGACAAGGGAGCTTGCAATTTCTATTTAAGAATGCTTTCTATTGTTATAATTTCAGCAACCATAGGCATTTGTTCCAGGTTTCTCTGCAGCTCCCTCCTATCTCTTCCTTCCTATCTAATCATTTCTAACCTCATACAAAGCTATTCCGATACCAATTTTCACCTAGCCGGCTGGAGTTTTGCCTTTACACCATTTAATCAAAGGAATGACAACCTACAGCCAAGTGTGAGAGAGTTGGCAGCTTTTCCTAATCACATTTCTCAATCTTTCATTTACGGGAAATGATGACAAATAAATGGACATGGAAATCTACACTTTGAAGGAGGGTAGATGAAAAGAAAACATCCAGAAAAACCCACGATGAGGCACTGAGAATATAATATGGGAGAGCGAAGCAGACACACACATAGTGATCAAGAAGACAAGCACATGCAAATGTAATGAGATGTTCCTGTCAAATATGATAATTGTATGGTATGATGAGAGAGGCTTTTAACGAGAAGAGGTGATAGACTGGTTGCAAATAATGCTTCAGTCATGCCACTTCTCAAAGTACTTATTATAATGTTGCAGATGGAAACGTATTAGACAATAAAGTAGCACAAATGACACACATCGTGGTCATTTTGATTAACAGCTAATTACATTGTTGAAAAAAAAGTATTAATTTCATAAAGTGGAATAAAATAAGTACATATCACACAGGAACAGAAATGAGACAAAAAATAAAGATCCTGATCAATGTGAAGCTTTAAGTGCTAATGTGCAAAATGGAGAAAAAGTTAAAGGGTGGCTAATAAACTGCTAAATCCAACCCCAGTTAGTTGTGCCAGTCAGGGGGCTACTTTGGGTGGAAGTACTGTTAAAGAATTCAGCACTAATAAAGGATGAGCAGAAAGAACCAACCGATTACTAGTCATCTATACTTAACTAAAGTCGCATTGGTACATTGTAGTAGAATAAGAACAGTTCCAGTAAAAGATGAAAGATTGTGGTGTTTGGAGTAGGGGGATATACCATTATTATCTGCACAAAATGGACCGATTAATTATAGCTCTCCAAGACTGGAGAAGATAAAATATCATGGGAAAATTTGGGTAATCCAGCAAAACTGGAAAACATCGACAACTAATAGCAAATGATTTTAAGAAATACATTCCAGTTTTGCTGGATCATCCAGGTTCATGCATTGTAGTCTATTCTTTCCAGTCTTGGAGAGCTTTATTAACTCAGGCCCAATGTTCAATATCCATATTTTAACACACAAGATGTGTACAAGTATAAGGAAAATTGGAAGAGGGAGAAAGATTTATGACAACACAGCATTTTGCAACACTGCTTTTCACCTAATAACTGTCAAATAACAGTGACCATCAGCTGATAAATAATGTGTCACTTGTTACCCACTTTAAAGTGTCATGATCAACCTCCCTGCAGCAAGTATACATGAACACATACACATCAGTATGAGATCTTGATGGTGCATGATTATTGCCAAGTACAGACACGAGCATATGCAAATTTGCTGTAATTGCTAAAATATAGCCAGACTTAAAGTACGTATCATGCTATAATTGTCTCCTCTCTGAATTAAGCAAATCTTGTAATATGGAAGTATTTCAATTGGTCTTTTTAGAAGAGCAATCATGTATTTGTTTTGGCTGGACGTCTTTTTTCAGTATCACAGGATCTTCGGTGAAACCCTAGGCTGAAATTCAGACATCATACAACTAATCCCCATAAAGCAAACATAAATCATATCTGAGATACAATAGGGTAGAATATATATTACACATAATATTACCAATAATAGACAGGATATTGGACGAAACCTGCTGTATACATAAAAAAAGTCTACTTATCAAAAATATAAATCACCAAATGTGATATTATATAATGACCCAGCAAGAGATATGTTTTTAATGATAGCGAAGACTGTGCTTGCTAAATAATGGAACAGAGTAACACTGCCATGTAATAAAGCATATCCTAACCCACACAATAAACTTGTCTCATTTTGCTCCTTTTTATTCTGTAAATATAACATTGAAAGCATTATATCTGTTTGATAAATGCCATAAAATACCTATTGATCTTGCAGGAAATCTTGTGAGCTGATAATTTCCTGTGATTACAGGCTGCACTGAATGTTATAAATTACATTTCTACGTTTTTCTGGGGAATTCATAACCGCACCCCTTCATGTTATGGGTAATTTGAATGCTGCAAAATATTTTTTTTTTTTTGTTTTTGGGTTAGCTATGTTTTAATTAGACTAGAGTACTTCTTTTCTAGTAATCTGCTTTTCCTTCTGGAAACATGAAGCCATTGTTGTTGAGCCATCATCCATCTTCTTTCTAGGCTAAGGGCCCCACTGAAGATTCTTACCTAAAATTGCTGCAAAGATACAATGTTACAGTCTGATCACAAAGACTTGAGATTTCTCTTGCCTTCAGTAAACTGATGACATCATCTAAGCCTAAATACAATCACTAAACTGGAGTTCAGTGCTGACCTTTAAATAATAAAAGGTCTTTTCTGAAAAATTATACTGCTGTTGAATATTGTGTGACATTTTAGGAATGTGATCATGCAGACCCTGTTAGCTTAGGGTATAGTACAATAATACTGCTTACTATCATATAGAATTGTTGCAGATTTTTAAAGCTGGGAAACATAGACCATAAAGCTGTTGCACTGACATTATATATAGCAGGGGCCTCCAAATACAATTTATGAGAAAAGCTGTCTTAGTCCTCTGCAAATTAGTTGATAGCCTAAATCAGGGAAGATGAAAACTTTGTTGTCTGTTCCCACCCTGCTCTAAGATTACTAGAAGCCTGCTCTAATGTTAAACTGTGGCCAGCCTATAAACATTAAAATATCTGCATTCCTAACATGAAGTATACAAACTTTACATTATGTCTTCACTGAACTTCATAGCTGTAGACACTCTGGAGCAACCTTGACCTTTTTAACATGGGGGAACCCTTGAAATAACTTTTAGATCTTAGGGAACCCTTGATTTAATTACCATATCCTCAGCCCACAATACATTAGTTTGGTGGCCAGTAGGAAGAATGATTTTTAAATTGTTGGCCAGTGGGAAGAATGTCACCCTCACAGATAGCCAAAAAAATCATTAGCATCAGTGGTAACTGACCTAAGAGGTCCAAATTACTTATGGCTCTCCCTAGCAAGGAACCCCTCTAAGAAAAACCTAGAAACCTCTGGATGAATCATAGGCTTCATTTGAGCCCTGGTTGAGAAACACTGCTCTGGAGTATTTTATTTCTAGATGATGTAGGTGAAGTTTCTCAACTCTCAATTTCTCACGATAACCCAGACAAGTAACGAGTTGGCAGACTACCAGTCTTCTATCTTCTAAGGGAAAATTGCTCCACTTTTGAACTTTGAGGATGAATTGCACCAGAGGGTCTGCAGCTATAGAGGTCAACTGCGGTTTACGCAGTCAATCTACTAAATACTGATTAGTCCATAATTCAGTAATAACTGGCTGTCCATAATCTGGCCAACATTTTACTTTAACATTAATGGAGTTGTGTCTGAGCACCATTCTTTACAATTAAGACATCACAAAGAGAAGGGGTGAGCTCAGTTATCTCTTTAAACTTTCACATTCATTTTGACTGTTGGGGCTATGTAATATAGTCAAATCTGTTGCCAGTGGCATTTTACCAGCACTGAAGGAAGTCACCCTGAACAACAATTCATTACTTCATGCAGTAAGAGAGCATCATTAGAAAATAATGTTTGCCGAAAATGTGTGATTTAGGTTCGGTGTTGTCTATCCTTGCCCTAGGGGAATGGAACCCAGTAAATCTTGTGTTTTACACATGAATTTTATTTATATTTAATTTGGGTCACATAGTTTACTGTATCATAACAAAAGTAAAATCAGTTAATAAATACGTATTAAGCAACTGAAGGCTAAATTTAAATGACATGTAGTATTATGTTCACTGATGGGATACTGCATATTGGCTTAAGAATTGGGCAGGAAAAGGATACTAATAGTCGTTCTGTTGGCTATTAGGGTTTACCAGCGTTTTCTTAATTTAAAAAAGAACAAATCCATCACACAGGGGAGTAAATAAGATGTCTGAAACAAATGAAATGACATTTTTCCTGGCATGTATACAGATGGGGGTTTTTGGAAGTTGTTGATCAGAAAAACAATATGGTTTTTATTATTTATAAACAAAATGCATATACATAATCCCACTCAAAAATAATTACATCTTGATTACTCCACATCAATGGAAAACAATGAAGAAAACATGTGTGCATGTATGCTATAAATTTTATGTTTCCTTACTTAATGATTGTCGTTATTACCATAATAAATACAACACTACGGAGAGCAGAATTTTATAGTCAGGTGTTTGTATTATGATGATGTAAATTCTATTTAACAGACACATAAACATACAGGAAGGAAAACTAAAATCTGCAATACACTTGACTGAACACATGTAGAATTTATATTTCTAGTATATTTGGTGTATATTGGACATAAAAACCAGGCCCCAGTACTGCAAGGCAACAGTAATGACCACTGCTTATGACATAAGGTTAGTTATTATGTTAAAATAGACTGGAATGTGTAAAACAGCAGCCAATCATTACATATACAGTATGTATCACTTTCATAATCTGAACTTTCTTGCAATTATAAAACCTTCCAGCTTTTTACAGGTTGAAATAAAGGCCAATAAAAGTAGAACTGTACTTCTATAATTAAAAATTGTACTTACCTGCCTCTTCATATAAAGACTTTTTAAAGAATGTCAAACTGGACCTGCAGATCTTAGTGTACGGTGCTGAGGCTTGCTGGATATACACTGGGGCTACCAGGATTCAATGAACTCCTACATACATATATGAGAGTTATGTCATGCCAGCTTGCCCAATCAACATGGCTGAAAACCACAGGAAGACTAGGTGTAGATGGCAGTGCCCATGAAGGAACCAGGACAGGTAAGTGTAAATAAATAATTGAGGCAGGCAAGTGATGTTATTTTAGTGCAAAAGGGAAATCATATTTGTTTTCTTTTTTAATTGTTAAGGTTTAGTTCCCCTTAAGTCCCAGTGGCAGTACTTCCCAACATATTTGCATCTGTTTAGCTATGCCCATGATATGGGATTCTTCTATACAAATGGAATAGCTAGGAGCCATGTTAATATATATTAAAACATACATAAATATACGAAAGACACATTGTAGTTGCAATAAGACTGATAGGTTATTACAAACACTGGTAGATAGAATACCTTCTTTTAATTCTAAATGTGCTTGCATATTGCATTATATCTAATTTGGATGGAGGGTCAACCAGATATGACCATGTGACACGCAAATAGCAAGAAAAATAAATCCTAAAGTAAGAAGAACCCTCACTTATCACAACTGTCTCTGTCCCCTCATCTTCTTCTTCACTGTCAATAGGGGGCTTTTGCTCACCTTTCATGGGCAAATAACATCTAGAATTAGGACTGTGTGCAATATTTTTTCACTGTTTAGACTAATTATCTAGTCCATAGAGTGGACTTTCCATTTAATCCGTGGAAATAAAATTGTATTGTCTTTTAATATTTTTTGTATTGCTATCTATGTAAAAATGTGCCAACTAAACATCCCAACTTGAAAGATGAGTTGCTTGTCTCTCATCACCAATCCCCTTTTGTACAACTGTATCTCTCTCCTACACTTTGTTCTTCATTTACATTATTTAAACATTTGCATATTTGAGTATGTAATGAAAAAAAATCTTTCCCATATAAAAAGCTATAGTTAAGTTTTTGGAGCTTTTTATGTTCCTGTAGACAGTTGCATAGCTAGAGAAGTCCCCTTGGTATGCATCCCACATACACAGGTCATGCCTTCAGGACCGTAAGTTGTAAGATTCATTTTCAGAGTTCAGATTAAGCTGTATATTTTAGTAAGCTTACTTTGCATTTTTTAAGAAGGTGCAATAAAAAAGGTTGAACATTTGTAAAAAGAGCCAATTCTGCTAAAGTGTTGTCTCACTAATCTTGGTAAAACATCTAGTAACCTTCAGAAGTAAAATAATACGTGCACTTCTTTATACACTGTATGAAATATACATGAAAGCTATGCATGACAGTTTTTGAAACGTTACTCCTTTTCTGTCTAAATCCCTATAAAATGTTGACACTACAATTTGATATCACTAATCAATTCTTAGTTTGATTTTGATGTTTTTTAATAAAGCTTCATTGATTCCAGTGTGTAAAATTGCTCCTGGCAAAAGAGGAACACACACGCTGATTGCTAAATATGCAGCAATTATCATATTCAGCGGCGCACTTTAATATATATTTATAAATGGATCTATCTATAATTTGGTTTAATTAAGTTGCATTGATTTTAATGACAGAAACAGTCCTGAAAAAGGGACAAGTGTTATGCGAGCACTTCAAATGCTGCTCTGGTAGCTGGCATACCGCACTAACACTTCAATGGCTCTTTGTGTTATTTGATGTGAGCCTTTTTTTTCCCAAACACACGAAGATGTACGTGATGACAAATGTAACTATAATCCTATGAAAGAAAAAAAATGGAAATGACTGTTGTTCTGTTCTAAGCTGGTTTTCTTTCTTACCCTTCTGACAAGCGAGGAAGGTTCTTTCATGGGAACAAAACTGTGTACCGTTCTTTCTTTGTGGGTATCCAGAATAGAATGCCTTATAATCATACACACAGAACAGAAACTAAATGTTCTTATTTGACCATAAACATGAACCTTTAGTACACAGGCCCTAGACAGTAGCTCGTGTTCCTCTTGACTTCAAAAGAAAGCTTTTGAAGCAAACCGTTTTGGCAAAATTACAGCAGTATACAGTAGAAAGTAGAGAAAGTTAAAAAGAAGTACATAATAACAAATACAGCTATCACCCACAAAATAAATATATACAATATATATATATATATAAATATAAATATATATATATATATATATATATATATATATATATATATATATGGATACCAGCAGAGTAGAGGTACAGGTATGTGTACTTTCAAATCATGAGAAAGAGGGGACTATTAAAATCAAATGCACCATATGTCTACATACCCTTTAAGCCAAAATGATGTAATGCACCCTGTCTCTGTATAAGTAATTTCTTACACGATCACAATGAGCCCAGTTTATTAAAGAGAGAATACACTTTTATCATTGAACCTGGGTGATCAAGCAAACCTGAAACGGATTTCTTAAAAGTAATTCGCTATTTGATAGCAAATGTTTTCAATCCTGGATCAGATCCATTCCAGGTTTGCTGGATCACCCAAGTTCACTAATAAAAGTAAATCCTCTCCAGCCTTGAAGAGCATTATTAAATCAGGCCAATGTCTTTGTTGTTAATAAATGCTCCCATGCACCACCCAGATTGGACTGGTGCAGTGTAAATCACCTAATCGGGTTCCTTCCAGTGGACAGAATCCATGTAAAGATGAGATTAGCCATTGAGATTTCTGGTTTCTGGCTAGTGCTTGCATGATACAGGCATAGGGTTCCCCATGTTCTGTAAGTATATTTTTTTTACATGGGAACATAATAGACTTCTTTATCTAACTGCACACGGTGCCCATAATATTATATTATCTGGTCAGTTCAGATTTAAAATGTACTTTGCATATTTCCCTTTTAAATGTAGCCAGAGGTTTAATTCTATAAATCTATTTTAACAATAAGAAAGCATCACGTCATTTTACCTAAACAAACGCCTATTAAAAAAACATCGAAACAGGGGCTTTATGCATCCTAAAATTATATTACTGTATATTCGTATAAAATAACATCATATGAATAGAAAGTGGTGCCAAGCAGGAATGTAAAAATGTGTCAAGACACAAAGATGTATACCTTCAGTCATAAAGGAAATGATCTGAGATTATCAGTATAAAAATGATTATTTGAACTGTCTTTTTTTAAAACAAAAGTTGGGAATATCCTGCTCATGTTAGCCTATCATGAAAGGAAATGATCTATCTTGTATATGAATTTCCTGTCTGAAGGAATGGACACAGCAAGTTGATGGCACTGCTGGTAATTGAGGAACAGTGGCTTAGCACTGTCAGCTTGCTGTTACAAGAAACAAGAAAAGATTCACAAAAAGAATTCAGTAAGACATGGAAAATACTGAACCAGAATATTGTGAAATCTAGTTATTTAAAATTATTATTACAGAAGTACTAGTACTACTCTATTGGTACTAGAATTCTGTAATCCCTGCAAAACCGTACCCTGGGATAAGGAGGGGATGGCAAAGAAATGAGGACACAAAGATGAAAATGACAACCTATCAACCAACCCTATTCTGTGCCCAAATTACACCTCCACCGTGTTGATTACCAATAGCAGGGAGAGCTCCTTCCAAAGAGCTGCACTTTTGGCGGTCAGACCAAGGGCCAAAGTTCCAAAAGTTTGATGAATCACACATATATCACACGTGCCCTTTGTTCTAACAGATTTAAATTAATTTAATAGTTTTTCCATCAATTTAAATAGGAAATATTTGAACCAGTCTATGGTCTTTGGAGTGGGGCTGGTTCTGAACAATACTGTATTGCCTAACTTCGGTGTAGTTTGCAGAGAGCTGCATGCACTGGGTTTACAGTGTGAGTATTATTATCATTATAATTAAAAAAACAGGATTTATATACTGCCACCATGATACGCAGAACTGTACAATAAATAAAGGTTAAAAAAAAAAAGACAGATACAGATAGTGACACGGGAGGAGGAGAGGACACTGCCCCGCTTACAATCTAGGAGGTGGGGAAATTATCACACAATAGGAGGTGTTGTTTGGATCATAAAACCGGCTGACCTGACCAGGTAGCACTGTGCAGGTAACTGAAAGAGGTTGATACTAAATAAAATTAGGGTACTGGCATCAGTTGTATTTAAAATGAATTTAATGATTTAATAAATATATTGCCTGCCTGGAGATCAAGTTAATATAGACATCTAGCTATAATAATACATCAGCATTAACACTTTGGCCACTTCCAACATGTACAGATCACGTACAGGCACAGAAAGTCATCCATATAACAGGTTTTCAAGCAATCAAATCAAACATTGCAGTAATTAATACGAGCAACTGAACTTATACCTAGCAATTCTGAGGATACACAAAACATCTTATTAACCTTCAAACACAAGCAGATAAACAATTCTGATTCTTATTCCACTGGTATAAGGCTGAAGAAGGTAAATATCACCCAACCTCAAAAGGCCAAGAAATTACTTTTTGGTATTTAACTTGAATTCACAGTATGAATAAACTAATTTGAAAAGTTCGGATGTTTTTCTCAACTTTAAATGTTTTTCTCAGTTAGATAACCAAGAAAACATCTTACAATTTAAGTGACACTACAGCTACATGAAAATACAAATGTCTATGCTGTGTGACAGAAGTACATTCCTATTACCTAAATTATATATTGTTTGTTTATGTAAAAGGAATGACTGACCCCATAAATCAACTTCCCATAGAGTGGTGTTTGCAAGCTGATGGTTAAAGCTTAACTATAGTGACATAAGTGTCACCCTTGTATTTGTCTATGATTCTGCATGGCATCACATTTCACATTGCTAGAACACATTCAGGAAGTAGAGGACTAAAGTTCTACACAAACCAAGCAGCACACACGTGGTAAGTTATTTAGTGACCATCAGTCTTCATGAGTGCTGGAGCAGCTGCTTTTAGTCCTCAGAATAACCTTTTTGAACTAGAAGGATGCAGAAAAGATCACCAAAAAGCTTGAACTTTCAAGGGGTCAGATCGGATTCAAGATAGGGGGGTCCCTACAGTTATACCAGGTGCTGCAATGATGGTTCATGGTATGAAATCCTTTTTCTAGAAAGACATAGATGAATGGAGTCATCAGCACATAATTATTTATCATTCCAAGATGAACCTTATTGATAGTGTAAAGCTAAGAGAGGATAATAAATGATACAGTGTGCAATACTGTCACAAATGATGTCAATATCTAGGTCATGATAGAAATTCATAGTTAAAGCTTAGTTCCAACTAAGTAAGGAAAGTGTGACTTGACTGAATAATGTACAATAACAATATTTCATATATAAGATGCATGCGTAAAACTAAAAAAACATGCACAGTATTTACTGGGAATACTAATTCTTGATTTTAAGTCCTATCTTGGTTCTAAACTGGTAAATATCCCACACGTACAGTTTCATATACGGTACATATCATTCTCACCATCAATGCCTTGTCTGCTGAATGTTATACATAAAAAGCAATGAATCCACGAATGGCCATTAAAGGCTGGTGGCCAAAATGCAGATACCTATTTGTCCCAGTGCTCCTAGGGGGATCCCTTGAAGAGCCAGAGTCAAATGTCCGTTTTGCTTACACCACTGCATCCAGCTTTGCATTGGCCAATTATAAACACATATATACAGTATATCTCTTTTTTAACTACCTACTCTCTAAAATAGCAATAATGTCACCACCTAATTAGATAATATGATTCAGCCAGCACCAAGTGACAACTAAATTGTGAGATTGTGATGCTTGCATGGTCATCTCCCAGGCCAGGTAAATCCCTCTTAGGAACATACAACCTAAAGTTTATATTTGGACTTGCATAGTGTCTGCGTCTATCATTTTCAGAAGCAAGCCTGAGTACAAGGCACTCAATCTTATTAAAGTAAAAGAAGTTAAAACCTTGGGCAGCAGGGTGGCTCAAAGGCTAACACTCTGGCCTTGCAGCGCTAGGTCCCATGTTGGAATCTTTGCCAGGGCACTATCTGCATGGAGTTTGCAGGTTCTCCCTTTTTTTGTGTGGGTTGCCTCCCGGTAGTCTAGTTTCCTCCCACATTCCAAAAACAAGCGGTTAGGGTACCTGGCTTCCCCCCAAACTGACCTTAGACTGTCTTAAGACATATGACTATGGTAGGGACATTAGATTGTGAACTTGATAGCTAGTGACATGACTGGACTTTGTAGAGCGCTGCCTAATATGTTAGTGCTATATAAATACTGAGTAACATTTATAAAAAAAAAATAATTTACCTTTCCTGATAAAACCAGTACCTCTGGTAGCTGATGTGGCAATTGTCTTGGCATTGCTCTATGCTAAAGGGAAGCATCAAGGTTTTGACAGAACTCCTATCTGGTCAGTTTGGCTACAGGACAGAGCCTGAAACAATCTTGTATTGTATTGTATATTTGTTTGTATGTAGACCTTAAAGTTCTGTTTTAAAAAAGTATGTGCCAAAAAATCAGTTACATACAACAGTTAATTTAATGTAACTAAATGAAGAAAAACCATTCTCTGCTTCATAAACACAAAGAAATATCCAAATGTAAATTCAAATTTTACAAAATTCAGTGATTAATAAATACTTCTAATATTATACAATACAAACTCAGATGTCTGGCATATTTGAGCATGCTTTGACAAAGCTGTCAGCTCTCTTATTATCTCAGTTACAAGCAGTGAACTTAGCACTGTAAGGGTTAGAATAATAGAGTCCCAATTAATCACTTCATGGCATCTTAGATGCACATTGACACAATGAGCAAGATATGGACACCAGCAATTTGCAGATCTCTTCTGGTGTGGATTCCTAAAGAGACAGAGGTGAAAACAGAGCTCATCTAGAGAGTCACCTCAGCTTTTTATGAACAAAAACCTTAATGCTCCAAATATAAGCTCCCAGCTGCACATAGTATTATTATTATCATTTATACAGTACAATAACAATGGAGCAGAGGGGCTCCATAAAGTCACACAACCGGCCCCCCTCTCTTTTCTTAACACACAATACTGCCACTGTTGTGATTTATAAATAAGTAACAGTATATAGATTAGTGGAGCCAAGTAACAAACATGGCTGGTTTTTCCTAAATCACATTGCTCATTGAGCAGAGTGAGCTGTGAATAGAGGAGAGCAATTCACATAACTTTGCTGTACAAGTTTGCAGAGATAAGATGTGGGAATCTGAGGTGTCTGTATATAAAATGACAATTCTTGCCAAACTGCAAAGGAAGAATTTTAGGACAAGACTAAATGATTGCTTGAAGAGATGAGCTTTAAATTGTAATTACCCAGCTTAAAAAATGTTGACAAGTAGTTCATTATCTACATGGGTGATACCTTGCTGGATGGGAGACAAGTGAGTAATGACTTGCAGGTGGGCTGGGGGCAGGGGACAGTACAACAAAATGTAATAGTACCAAAGGTGCAGCAACAATTCAAGGGGGTGCCCTATGGTTAAAAGTGTTAAACAGTACCAAGGCATATGGAAGGATTACTTTACCTTTTTATTATGGGGGAACGCCATGAAATAATTTATAGGTCCTCAGGGAACCCTTGCTATATTTACTATATACACAGCTCACGGTGTCTTAGTGTGATGGTCAATTGGAAGAAGGCCTTTTACATTCCTGACCATTGGGAAGCCTATCACTACGGATAAACATATCATTGGTATCATTTAAACTGACCTGAGAGTCACAAACTCCTCATTATATTGGTTATATTAAAACAACTGTGGATAAAAAAATAGATAAAAGCTATAGCCTATATAGCTATAGCCTCTTTCAATTCTTTTACACTGACCCCTAAAAGAAAGAATTCACAAGCCCTTGTATATTTGTAATTTATGATTTCTCTTGATCTCTCTATAAAATGACATCTGGCAGCTGTCAAAGTAATCAGGAAATCCAAGCCTGGCCAAGCACTGGGCAGGTGTCGCTCTGTATTCTGACACATGGCCATCATCAGTGTTAACTATGTCACCTGCTGTATTGCGTAACTGTCATTATACAGTATTCAGGATATACTTTTAGGAAAGAGCTATTTTTACCAAGAAATGATATGACACATACAATTATTAAACACAATACTGCAGCTATGGTTTTCTAAAACTGTCACAAAAACACTTATGTAGGCTAATTGCCACCAACCATGACAGGACTGGGGTCAGTGTGTGCAGCAAGTACAAAACTTTCCAAGAAATCTCAGTTTTTTTTCTCATGTAATTGGTTCGCTGTTTTTCTGTGAATTTTTTCCTTTACATTCACACTGAGACTGATCATGTCACTCCAGCAAGAAGACATTACACTCAGGAAAAAGTAAGTAACTGGAACCGATGTGTCAGTTCTATTAGACATAACTGCTTGAAAATAAAATGTTATATTTATCAATGGCCTGGTAAATTTTGTGTTTTTTTCCCTGGGTTTTATCACCTGGTATTTTTCTAATAGATCCATAATTTTATCTATATCCCTGAATAACCATCATTACAGCATTACTTTGTTCTACAGGGCCTTTGTTTTCATAGATTGGGTTTAAATTTTTAGTTTCATTTTAGTATGTGTGCTCATATTAATGACAAAATGACTTTTTGGCTTTTTAACATACAGTGACATTTTCTTTTAACTTCTGTTTTTTGAATTCTGGTGAATTCAAACTGTCTCCTATTTTACAAAAAAAATAATTTTCTATGTAGTAAAACATCAGCAGGATAGGAAATTAGGAGACATATACCTAATGGAGCCTTGGATACCAAAAAAACAGATAGGGATTTGAACCCATCAGCTCCCTATCCAAAACTAAAGGTGCGTACACACTTCCAATTTTTATCGTTCCAATCGAACGACGAACGATTGGGCAAAAAATCGTTCGTAAAAAAGTAACCAACGACGAACGAGGAAAGTCGCTGGAAACGAACGAGCGGACCGGCGGATCGGATTGGACGACGATCGTTGAACATCGTTCGTGTGTACGGTCGTTCGTTGATCGTCCATGTTCAGAGCATGCGTGATGAACGAACGTCCGTTCACTTTCCTGTCGTGCACATAGTTCCTCTATCGCTTAAACGATCGTATCTAGTGTGTGTACAATATCTACGAACGATCGTGTCGTTACCTCTATGTGCAGGATCGGTGCTATACGATCGTTCGTGTATATCGTGCAGGAACGTTCGTCGTTCGTTTTCCGACGATAATAATTGGAAGTGTGTACGTAGCTTAAGAGAAAAAGATTTTTATTGACATGCACTGTAAGTAATAAAAACAATGTTTGTATTGTTTTAGAAAAATATTTTAATCTATTTGAATAAAAGTTGACCATTATAAGCACCCTACCAATGTGCTTTGTCCCATCTATACCCACCATTCTTTCTGGGCAGCATGGCTTTTTACAGAAAGTGGACAAATACAAATTAGGAGAAGGATCAACAGGTAGTAACGCTTTGTTACAAGAACTGTGAGTATTAATGCTAATGATAGGCTGCATCAGATATGTTAATTTTCATTCTGCCCATAATTCAATGGTAAGTACAGACTTTTGTCAAACAAAACTTAAAAGAAATATTTAATATTGGAGTCCTTTCAATCTCCTATGTGACATTAAACCTAAACTTCTGAAGAACCACAACACATGCTGCACAAGTTCATAAAGCGACTCCAACTAATATTAATGTTAGCTTTACTTTTATGTATTTCTTTTATTGTTTAAGTTACATGGTTATACAACCATGTGTTCCATTTACAATATTTTTAAGAGATTGTAAAAGTAGTTCATTCAAGGGTTTATTAAATATTTAAAAGTTCTTTTAAATGTTCTGTATATTTTTACAGGAGAATAAAACAGCAGTAATAATAAGGGAACAAAAGCTATAAAAACATGTACTTATACTTACAGCATTTAAATTGAGAATTATTACATAACTATATAATAATAAAATAGATATGAAGATAATGACTGTAGGAATGATTTCTTCAACTGTTGCTGTAATGGCTTCAAAATCTAACTACAGGAAATTTTAAAATCAACCTTGCAGTGGGGTTTCCCCTCTTTTCAGAATGGTTAAATGACAGTTTTATTTATATTAACTCTCAGTTGCAGGCCTCCTCTCATTTGACTGGACTCTTGAAGCTCATTCTCTAAGACACTCCATCCATTGGCCATAGGCCTGTTGTTATCAAGCAGACCAGTAGTCCTGTACTGTTAGAGGCCACCTAATTCCTGAAACATCAGTGAAAAAATGGAGAACATTGAGTGCCAGGAGAGCAAAGGATGAAGTCAATACAACCCATTCTTATTGTTCCCCTAGTCAAAAAAAAAATGAACAACAATTAACCTGAGATACCAAACAGTACTGGAGTGAATGCATTTGCAACTTCTGCCCAAACCAAGATTAAGATTAGCCTTAATAAACTGTACATCCAAAAACAGGAGGCCTAGAAGTGGAATAGCAATTGACTGTGGATAGCACCTGCAACCCTTGCAGTAATAGACACACATTTACTGAACACACACCTGGGCTCTCTTTGAAACCCTCTGTCTTAGGCTACGTACTCACATGTAATAATTGTTGTTGGAAAGGATCATTCATGATCCTTTCCAATGACAAACAACTACACGATGCATGAACAAGTGCTGTATATACAGCACCATTCTGTTCTATGGAGAGGGGAGGGGGAGAACGATGGAGCGGCAACCCGCTGTGCCCTTTCTCCTTCACTTGCATTATGATCGTTTGTTGCCCATCGTCCACGGATCCACCAGGGAGGTTGTTCGGGCGATGAACGACGAGCACTGTACACACGCAAGGTTCACGTCTGATATCAGCCCTGAGCCGAATATTGGACAAGAACCACTGCACATGTGTACAAAGCCTTAGGCAACTAATGTTCCATACTGTGTCACTCCCAGATACTTCTTCAGGGGTAAACCAGTTGCGTTTCTTTTAACCATTTAGCCATGTATGGACATGCTTAGTTCTGCTTTACAGTACATTTTACTTGCTATAGAGTTTATTCCTAGTCATATATTTACAGGCACCGTATTGTCAGCTTTATATAAGGCAAATTGCCACAATGCTTCCATGACTTCCACATTGTTTAAGAAAGTAAATTTATTTGCAGGATAACAAGGTTGAATACATTTTAATTAGATATAAAGTAATTTAGTTTTAGCACGTCATATCATAGGATTTTTTTGCAATAAAAATATGTTGCTAGTCCCAGGGCAAACATCCTAAGAGTGCCCCCCCTCTCATCCCATCATACTTGGTACACAAAAAGCAAGCCAATGCCTGACACAAGCTTTGTGGAAATAAGTTATTGATACATAGGCTAACCAATGTCTTTTGCCTTTTAGTGCCATGGTTTCTTGCATGTTATTGCATGATGTTATTATTTATAAAACACCAATATATAAAATACATGCATTTCCTGACCTCCTAAGCCTACTGTCTTCAGGCTAATGGCAGTGCACCCATGGCTAGAATTGGCATTGAGTCTGGCTGCTGACTACCCGGACCACTGGATCCAGGGCAATTATATGGTTTAATCAGTGCTGCATAGTCTAGCTCCATAGACCAGAATACTGTTTTATGCCACCAGTTTAGAAAACAATTTCTTTCTTTAGAAGCAATGCTATAGTAATTAACTGTGTATTGTACATTTGGTATCTTCACAGAGCAAATAATCAAGGAATTAAGTTTAATAATTAAACTGATAGTGCTGAAGAGTTGTTGTTTTTTTAACAAACTCAGTTACAGCATGAATAGAATCTCTTCTAAAAATAGATTCTCTTTGATTTAGTAACAAATACAAATTTTTAATGTACATTTGATAAGCTGTGTCTTTAGTCTCTCCTACTGTCTGTTTGCTGATTTTAAACATTACTTTACTAATCAATAAAATTCCAGACGTGGCTTTCCCAAAAATGAACTTTGTTATTGCAATTGGTATTATTGTTAATATTGTTTACTGTAATGTAATGTCACTTTAATGTTATACATTCTATCCAAAATTAAACTGTTAAAGGATAAGTTAGACCACACGATTTTATAACCAAACTCCTGCAGTCTATAGGCAAATGGATGGATTGAACCCAATGAAATGTTTGAGATCTGCTACACAAGTCATAGTAATCTTGTCTTTACCAAGGATAGAAACATTTTATTTTTGACAGCATTGTCTTCCAATAATTATTTACCTTTCTATATATTTTCACGAATGATATTAGGTAAAAGACTGGCCTTTGTTTTCCCAACACCCTTTGCAAAATGACACTTAGGTGCCTCCTTGCACCAGGTCTAACCACTTTCAATCAGGTCAAAGGCTGGCTCTTGATGAAGAAGGAAATGTCAGGTCAGGCTCTTGGCCCTACATAAGGGATAAACTCAGAATTTTTAGAAAGGAAATCCCTAAATAGAGTAATGATGTGGAGCATCATGTGCCTGATCACTATATACAAGCACTTTGTATGTAGTTTAGAAGTCAGTTTTTTTATCCATTTGAGTGCTTAGCAATCGCACACTAGCAGTCTATGGAACCCTCAACCACTACCTAGCAACAACATGCTGGCAGAGCATGCAAAAAGACAGAAAACAGAAGCTTGTAGTTGATAGGCAGCCTGCTGGAGACCATTGACAATGAATATTGGTTCAGCGGGTGGTTCCACATCCATTATACTATCAGGCTTGTCCTTACCTAGCTTAGGGGAGAACACTGAAAATGGAGAAGTAGGGGGAGCCAGCCCATCGTAAACTAGAACTTCTAGGTTCTTAGTAGCAAATCTGACCTCAGCAGGGCCATTTTTTGGTAGTTTTGGTAAAAAACACCTGTTTGGGTTAACTTAGTATGTCCATGATTATAGATTTGAAAAGAGGGGGTAAGCTGGGCATGACATAAACTGGACATTGTTTTCCAATCCGTTTGCTTCCCTTCCCAAAATAATTGGTGAATAATAGGGTTGTGTCTACATGCATGTTGAAAATCATTTTTTTTTTTTTGGGGGGGGGGGGGTTCAATTGCCATTTCAATACAGATTACAGTGCATCACAGCAGCACGTAATTCATAGATGAAGAATCTCCCAGTCTCTGCCACCACTAGAATCCCCAAGGAACATAAGAAGCCAATGTATAATTTAACCCGCATTCCACCAGTAACTGAAATACCAGTTTCAGTAAACTGACAGTGTATATTGTTTCTGAGCTTGATATCTCTGAAATAATTTGCATATGCGGTGACTGGTGAATCTGAATAAATGTATAACTGTTCATACTAAAGTAAAAAAAAAATGTGTGGAGAATATTCTGCAGGATAAATAGTTTACTATGCAAATAGCACCATGATAACTTGGTAAACAAAAAATAAACACAAAGAATTCCGTAAAATGTGGGGTTTTCTTATAAAACCTTTTTTGAGCAGAGAAATGGAAAGTGTTTACATTTCAATAAATTTGTTATGGATGTTTAGGAGGCTTTACATGCAAAACATGCCTAATTTAACTTCAAACATCACCACATTTTATATATAGAACATGTACAAGCATTGACCCGATCAAAACATAGCAAGAATGATTGTGAAAACTCATATCTACTTTTTTCTTTTTTCTTGATGAAACAAAAAATGTATTCATTACGTAGACTCAGCTGATCGGTATTCCAGCAAACACAAAACATTCAAATGTGCATGTAATATTTAAGAATGCAACAGCAAATTGGAATTCCCATCTAAATAAAAACCAATAATAAAACTAAAATACTACATAATAATACAACTAAACAAAGGGACACCAAACATTGACCTGTGGGACTAAACACTGGACTACACCCGGCTGGTGTCTAAAAACAATATCAGCTGCCTTGGCCACTAGGAAGAATACATCTCATATGCACAGTACATTGAAAGAGATCTTTCAAAAGGAAAATTTAGCAAATATGATCGGAAAAATAGCTGTTTTCAAGCAAACAATAAGTATAAGTTTTATCCACATCACTTTGACCCAAAATATATTTTGCAGCAAATTATCATTGTTTGCCTTTTTTTCATTTTTGCTTCATTTAAGCATACAAGTGAATATAAGATTTAGGCTAGGTCACATGACCAACTATGGGAGTCTTTCAGTCGGTATTTCTTAACATTGCTATGGGCATGTACTGATGCCAATTATGCATTAAAGTATTTTTCACCCTGCCTCCCATTTCAATGATCTAACAACCACATCCCTTAGAATAGGGGATTCAAATACACAGTGGGCCAAAATTAAAAATACAAAGTCGCGGGCCAAACTTGAATTTATTGAAAAAATTGAGGAAGTTTTTTCCTTCCCATCAGATATAAAACCTTTTCATCATATGAAAACAAAGAGGTTTTGCTTAACATTCAATCTGGAACAAGCCTATAATAGAGAAATAGCACCGCTACTACAGTTCCCTGCATTTATAAAACAGTTTAATGCGGGGCCACGCAAGGGCAGAGAGCCCGCTGGTCTATAGACGCAAGTGATGCTGGGAATTGTATTAGTGGCGCTATTTCAATTCAATGGCGGGCCAGCTGCAGTTGATATTTGGATTTCCTTTGGGGTCCAAAAAGATTCCTTTTGGGGGTCAGAGTTTGACACCCCTGCCTTAGAACAAATATACACTTGTACTACTGAAGGAGGTGTGTCAGACCAGGTCTGTTAGATTGGGAAAAATACAAAGGTATCTGCCCACACTCATATGTCTCACTGTATCATGGCTTTTTTTTTCTGGAGGAGAATTTGCAAGAATTTAACCCATATCCTTGTGTAACACAGAGCAATGTAGACAATCAGAGGCAGTTCAGAAACAAGACCAACAACTGCAAGCAAATCCTGAAATTAGGAGCCTTCTATAATGAGCTGTATACTGGCCACATTTGATTGACAAATATTACATATATAAACTGAACTAATAAATTATGTAGTGGATGTCTGCAAATATCCAAATACAACATATGACACCGTAATCTGTATTTTTATCCTAATTAATCAAAAGCAGATATCTATGGAACTATAGTTAGGTTCATCAGTAGTATACAACCCCCAATTTAGTAAGCACCTCACTCACTGATGTAGTAAACATATGCAACATTCATTAGTCTTTAAATTTATTTAGTGTTTCTTTCTTTACATGCTTAACTGGAGCCCCCCCCCCCCCTTCCATTCCTTGTTCTAACCCCATTTATGTTTATGTAATTGCTTTTTGTATATCTTATGTACTTTGTATTTTTGTACTTTTCTTTTCATGCTTTATGTTTCCCCCATTACCCCACTAAAAACACCTAAATAATGAAATGTTATAAAAAAAAAAACACTTGATATGCCAGATTACATTTATGTTACAAGAAGATATCAGAGACAGCCATGCACTGAATATAATTATAAGAAAGCCCAAACTACTGAGAAGAGAAAAACTGAATAGTACACATTCTAAATAAATGCCAGTACTTTTATATTCACATGCACAAATTATCATATTATCAAATCAGTGTACAATACAGAATGCATGATCAAAGCAATGTTCAGTATTAATGATCTGAACTTTGCGGATTACATTAAGATTCATCTTCACAAAGCACAGCTTGAGAATGGACAGGCAGTTAAGGCTGCAAATACTTTTTATATAGCTTTTAAATACTTCAGTAGTATGGTTTATTATGTCATAACCTGCGAATGCCAGAGGCTGTTAATTTGTGTCCTGGGACAATATATACTGCTCATAAATATTGGCTGAGCCCCTGTGATTAGTTCAAATGACAAGCAAATCATTTAACTACAGGTAAAGCTCTATATCAGTGAATAATACATGTCTGGCCAGGCTCAGGCTAGGCACATTTTCGAGAACATCACTAAACAATGCTCTGGTTTTGTAATTATAAAGAGTTTTTGACAAAAACCATGCACGGCTTTAAACTAAAGAAACATCAGAAAACTTTAATTTACATAAGATCGTGAATGTAGATCAGACTTCCTTTCTTCCTACAAACACGACAAAGAATGTTCAACATCATACTTTTGTTCTGTGCCACATAAATACACCAAAGAATGTGTATACCACATTGGCATAAACATTGCAGACACTCTGCCTGGAAAGTCTTAACTTCCTAAAATAATAGGTGTTCCAGGATAGAAGAGAATGAATCTATAATCCGGGAGGGTTAGTTTGCATTCCAACTGAAAGATAAGTAGCTTTGGGCTGCTTCCCGGACTTTAAGAATCCAGAAGATCTTGTTGGCTTCATTGTCCTGAGCTGTGTGAGCCCCACTTCCTGGCTAGATTCTCTCTATTTCTCTCTGTGGGTGGCTTCTCTTTCTTTTAATCCTTGTAATGTGATTTAGTTAATTCTATTTCTTAATTGCCTCTAATGAACACCAGACTGGGAACTCCTCCTTCCCATACATTACCATTCAAAATCTCAAAGGGGTTCCATACAGAGCATCATCACCTCGAGCCACAATTGAAAACACACTTTGAAGACAGTAAGGACCGACACTTGGGAAGTTATAAAAAGGACACTATGAGAACAAAAAACACAACCTGTCTCCCATATAGGAGTTAAAAGACATTTAAGAATCATTTTAAAAAGATGTAAAAAATGTACTTATACTATATAGAATTTTACCAACTTCTGATACACAAGTAAAGTACAGAACAACCTTTCTGGAATGATATATTGGCAAGTCATTGCAATATTTTATTTTCACATACAAATACCAAAAATAAAAAAGGTTTGCAAGCAATTTACTGTATACAAAATCAATGCAAGTTGCCAATGTTTTAAACCCCAATTAAAGTATCAAAGTTCATTAGCATACCATAGGGCTGACTTAGAGCACAGATAAGGCCTAGTTTGCATAATTCTGCAGACTTTAAAGGAGGAATCTTTTCTTTTTAAGAAGACAAATTACTCCACCAGTATTTGATCTGGGGTTGTCCATATTCATTATTGGACAACTTTAATGCAGAAAGTTTACAATACATTCACACCGAGTCTTTGTAAATATAATGTTAGATAATGGAATGTACATTTTCAATGGAGGTAATGAAAAACGTAGCTATTTTGGCACTCAATAATTAAATTAATTAATAATTAGGTATGGAACTGTTAAACTCCTATAGACTGTGAGATTTCACTTTCATATGTGTTTACAAAACTCTTGTTTCTGTGGGTGATATAAATGTCCTACTTTAATGTTTGAAAGGTTATGCAAAAGAGGGAATTGTTTGGCATTCTCTACCAAACAACTTCTATAACTAATTAACACATACTGCAAAATAATCACAGAAGCTATTTACAATATTAACTATCAGATTATTGATGTAATTTTCTCCCTTTGGTTAAAAAATAATAAAAGTCCATTACTCATTGGCCAACCATTACATCCATATAAATCTCTGCTTATTTTTAATATACCAAGGCTTTGTGCAGTCACATTTTTACAGCCGGCAGAGGTAATATTTGAGGGAATTATTCAGGCACTTGCACATTATGAAGTGGTATACAGTCTGTATATTTAGAATGTTTGTGCTACTGAATAGGTTTGCAGGTTTTTCTGGCACGTTTTCCTAATGTAATCATGCTTTTCCAGACAGAGCGCTCCTCTACAGCTCCCCTAATTTCCCTTTCCTCAACAAGGAAGAAAAACTGTAGTGACAGCTCCCTTGGCTATAATTTCACCCTGCCCATGCAAGAAGTAACATTTCAATCTGATAGATGGCCCCTGCCAGTGCTATGTGATTCTGAAGGTGGAGGGATTTTTTTTCCTTTCTGAGATTTCAGTATAAAGTGGAACAATGTAACTAATGAAAACAGACAATGAAAAGACTTCCCAGAGGCAGACTGGCTGACAGCAGAAAGTCTGCTTTATTATCTATTACAGCCCCTACCAGTTAGAGGTCACTGCAAGCTAAGGGGACTGCCTAAAAGGCACTAAATCTTCTTAACAGGTTTTGCTTTTAGAAAGACAAAGGCTACCTCTCAGCTGTCACCCTCTGTCCCCTCACTTTATTCTTCAGGGCCCATGAAACAGCCTATCAGAGGGATTATATAATCCAATTTCCAGGGCAGTTAAGCCTGCCTCCTGCGTGTAATCTGCATTAAGCACAAAAAAAAACATGTGGCTATCAACTATTTTAAATGTTGCCTTAAGAACAAAGATACTGAGATAATAACTAAATATGTAAATGTGAAATTAATTGGTTCCATGACAGCTGGCTCCTGCCCTTTTATCTAGTAAGAGCATGAATACAGCAAATGACACCAACAATATGGGTGGTATATGTAAAAATAGAAACACATTCACACATACCAATTTATATTTTCACACTTACACATGTATTTATGTCATTAGTTATTTCATCATTTTTATACCAGGTTTAGCTCCATAACACTACACAAAGAATTACAGATGAAAGGTCTGCTGTTTTCTTATGTTTTCAACTGCTAGATGAGGCACTGTAGATCTCTAAAGAGTTTATTAAAAGAATATACATTCTATACAAATGATCAGCTATGGAAATAATATGGCTACCAAGGTTTTTTAAAGACTAACTCAAGGCTCAAACCCAATTCCCCACTTTCCAATCAATCATTGTCTATCCTTTTTTAGCATGCTGATCATGTGCTGGGTTCTCTTGTTAAAGGGAATGTACAGTTTTCTTTTACAAATTTGTATTTATTATGGTCAGAGCTAATCTAACCTTCTGTCCCAACAGCAGGCGGGACAGAAGGCACCATTTTAGGTTACATTATTTTGCTTTACCACCTGGGATAAAAATTCTGGTGTTTACAGAGATCATTGGCTTAAGCTGACTTCCTGACTCCCCTCACTGGATAACTCAATTCCAAGTCAGACAAAGCCGTGGCTTGAAGGCATGCTGAAGTCAAATAGTTTGTATGAGAAGCCAGCAGCCTGAATGTTTAAATGGAGGTCAGCAATAGCAACCCTTGTATTTATTTAAGCCGAAGTATTTTTATATATTTCTAATACAACTGTTATTTTTACACAGGCCCTTACATTACAGTAAAAAGACAGGTTACAGATTGGGGGCCAATAAGGTCTACTACTAGATTGTAAGCTCTTCTGGTCAGGGTCCTCTTCTTCTACTGTGTGTCACGGTCTGTATCGGTCTGTCATTTGCAACCCCTATTTAATGTACAGCGCTGCGTAATATGTTGGTGCTATATAAATCCTGTTTAATAGAAAAATATTAGCATTGAACAGTAATGCCAATAACATTCTCAAGCACGACAGTATTATTTAAGCTATGTACCCACATCAAAAAATTCCTCCATTGAGTCAAACAGCCATGCTCATCTTGGTTGAAAACGTGACATGTGTAGCCTGTTATTAGTCCAGGCAGGTGAGTGAACGACAACTGATCATTAATGACCACTATGCATGTCAATGGAGGGGAATATGGTGGAGTGCCATTCACTCGCCATTCCCTCACCCCACCCCTTCTCCACATAGAAAAGAACAGTGTTGTGTGTACAGCTCTCGTTCATTCATCTGTCACTGGAAACACCAAAAATTGTTTCCAGTGTTAAGGCAGCAAACAGGTGAAGGAGAGCAGAAAGAGTATGCAATGAATTCATTAATGTTCTAACATAGATTATTGAGTAGACAGGTAACAGTTGCAGTAATGATGGCTGTGCATTTGGGCAGAGGTGTATACTATAGGATTTATTAAAAAATTAAAAAAAATACAAATATTTTGGCATATAACACACCCCATATAATGTACATCTACTTCAACAGGTTTTTCAGTCGTTCACAAATGTATTTCACTCTGAATGGAGTGTTGTCTCCCACACAATTTGGAGGATCTGCCCATGAACCATGTTTTTTAATCTTTCAGAATGGTCATAAATATGTATGGCCAAATGTGTTTACAGTTTATTTTAATACCATTATCATAATACTTTCACGCATTACGTTTTGCTATCCATTATTGAGGAAAGCACAGAAAAATATATAAAACAGGACTTTTAGTGCCCAGGGATTTAAAGGACTTTTCTTCCATTACTATATGGTGAATTTTTTTTAAATTAGAATTATTTCTGCACTGATTAATCATCTATTTTTACAACCCGAGGCATACCTGATGTAGAACAATATGTAATATAAACTGTCTATATTAAAAACCCCCAGTAAAAACTAATTTCTTTTTAACTGGTAATTAATCTTTATGTTCTCCCATATTTTGGCTGCCAATATAACTAACGTTTGTCCAGGCACAGTTGAATGCTTAAACGGCAAACCATCAAGTTACTAAAATTACTGCATGTTTTTTTCTGAGCTATTTACGTGAAAGCAAAAATAAACATGCTTTATTCCTTATTTAAGTCTTATATTTCAGCACCTTTTTTCTAGCTTGAATATAGTATTGTTTTAGGTTTTTCATCCCTCCTAAATGTAAGATCCAGGAGCCAAAGTAATGAGAGGACAGTTGGGTCATTTATGTGCTTTAAAAAAAAATGGTTCAACCTATTCATCTTTAATTAGCTGTGATTGCACCTCATGTCATAGAAAATAGCGCCTTTATTATTTTTTTTTACAATGCAGCACACAGCAACTCACAAAGCATTCACATGTGTGTTAGGGTAATTGGCATTATACTGTGTTAATGACATATGGTAGAGACGTTAGATTGTGAGCCTCATTGAGGTACAGTTAGTGATAATGTCTATGGACTTTGCAAAGTGCTGCGTAATATGTTTGTGATTTATATACACCACTAGTAACCTCCTGTAGTGAGCAAACAATGTTTCACTAAAATAGCCCTCTCTGACAAGGCTGCAGCTATTTACATTCATAATTACAAACTATATAAAGCAACATGGTTTTTAAAACACATTGGTAGGAGCAATATCAAGCTGCTACCTTTTACATGCGTTTCTAGACTATACATTACCTTTATTGTGCATAGAGATACAATGCAGCCACAGCAAGCCGGAAGCAAACTATTTATGGAATGTGAGCTGTTCCTAACCACATCAATCTTTGTTACTTCACAATCTGTCTCTACTTCTTTTTTGTATTACTGTCCAAGTATTCATAACATTCTTTGTTAACCTCACCTTTTGCTTGGTTTGTGTTCTGGTAAGTGCTGGTTTGTGGTGAAAACCATATTCTCAAATGTCAACAAATAAAATGATTGGACACTATATTGGTCCATACTGTCATGACCTTACTCATGTCTGATAAATTAGGCAGAGCAGTGAAGAATGTCCCCTAAGCAAAAGCAAACTGTGTTAGCGCAATTTTCCATAAGGTACTAGGTATTAGTTTTCACAAGCCAGAACCAAAGGACTGGTTTTAACTGTCGGTGAACATCAGAGTATAAGCACAAGCTGGGATTAACAAACACCCTTATGTTCTAGAGAGTGGCAGTTTAATAAGAGTAAAATTCAAACATATGAGGTTTTGTTTCCTGAGGCCTAATTCTCAACAAAAGATCCTTGTGTCAATGTATGTTCTCATTGTTCTTTTAAGTTCCAAACACCGCTGTCAAATAAGGTGGGACAATACATTGGGTAATAGCAACATAGGCATGTCTTTGTAACTGTTCCCTGTTAACTCTGGCATTTCTCCATAGCAAACGGGTTATAAAAAGGTATATTTGCTAAAAGGAGTCCATTAATCTATTGGCCGCTCAATAACTACTAAGGTGCAATTGTTAAGGTGTCTGATATTTACAAGTTCTCAACTCAAGCATTTATATTAACATAGTATGAAGTTTCTGTAGAGAGCATTAGAATTTTATTACAAGACAGGGACACCCAAGCCAATTGTACCACATCCATTAAAATTCCAATATAGGCTCCATGTTACATAAGGAATTTTTAGTATACAGATTACCAACCATAAGAGTCAGCATAAGCGGATATATAAAAGCACACAACTTTATTTAAAGAATAAAACTTGTGTAAAAGATGTATACATGCTACCTTCAACAATGTATTTCTATGGAGGCATTATTTTGATGTCAAATTCACAATAACCATACCAACTCAAAATACTTTCACAAACTTAAAGCAGATTAGGTACAGTTTTTTGTATTCACAATACATAGATTATGTTCAACATAGCTCCAATTGCACTTTTTAAACACATAGGTTTGTTGCAGAATAATGCTCACTGCTCAATACAGCTTCAATTCAGCAGCACCCCTGGTACCACACCCATCATTCATACTGAGAAATTAGCTGGTACTCACATGCTGTTTTTCAGTGTTGTTTCTATTATCAATTTTCATTCTAGACATGACAACATATTATAAAATCCCTAGCTACTACTATTGTATACCAACATGTATTTATTGAACACATGGTTTAAACAATCCAGGATAACACCCTGAGGGCAACCAAGTTGTCAAAAACTCTGAAACTTCCTCACCCTGCAGCTAGAGTTCCTACAGGTTTTCTTTCATATTATCTAAATACTTCCCACTGTCACTGCGCTGCAGGCACTATGTTAGATATATAGTAGAACTGATCCAATGTAAGCATATCATCCTATTAATTTGTCATTATACTTGCAATATACACCCCATGATTTATCATTTTTGATACAAATTTAAATGTGCATACTACTTCTACTTTGGGCAGATCTGCATGTCTTTATCAAATGCAGTTAGCTGGGTTTAATTTTTCTTTTTATTATGGTACTATGTATGTTTTGTCATTTTCTATATTGTTTCAAAATTGTTTAATAAAGGGAATTTTCAATTGTCTTTTGTTTCTTTTCTAAACGCACTGCATATGGTACACATTATATAAAGTTTTATGGAAAGAGGGCTTGCATGGGCATCTTTAAATGACTACATGCCTTTTGCTTTAGTTTAGGGGAAATAAATTTAGTTAAGATTGATTAGTTTTGGGCAATATCACCACATATAACTTGATCTGAGAACACACAGCTACATGCCCTTTCTTAACCCCTGTGGTGATGTAATAAACATCACTACACTGCTTTGTAAGCCTTTCAGAGGTAAATCAAATGCACTTCGTTAATCTGGCCAAATGTAATTAAAGACTAATATAGCTTTAGACCTTTCATTCACTCTTTTAGTCAAGGGGGACGTTTTCTAAATCAGCCAAAAAGTCTAAGAAGTATTGCGAACATAAACAATGTTTCTGCAGCCTTGCGCGTAACATATAAACACACCTCTGAGCAGAATCATTTTTGTACAAACTATCATACTATGTCAATAAACACCAACTACAGCAGAATACAAATCCAAACAGATGATTTCAGATTTGAAATAATAGAATTTCAAAGAAGTCTGTCTGCTGTTAAATAATCAGTTTCATGGAAATAATTATTTAAAAATTGTTTCTGCTTCTTGCTATAATTTAAATATGTGGATGTAGCACCCATATGTAGTAGTTACATGTGTTGTCTGTGTTTCTCAAAGTGATCCTGTCCAAATTGAGACTAAGTAACCCTGTAAAACAATGTTTATGATTACCTTTCTATAAGGTAGAACACTACATTTTTCTGTCTTCATGAGCTAAAGGCACGAGGTCAGCAAAAAGAACCACAGTGTCCCACAGGGGATATTCTCTCTGCTATACCCAGAAGTGTCAGATAGTAGAGAATCTTGAGCTCAGGAAAAGAGGAAAGGATTAAACTCACTACTTGTCAGAGAGGTAAGTATAAACCTTTTTTTTCAGGGTTATTCGAATCTTATTTCTGACGACTATACCAGCACTAACTAGTGAATGTGCAGAGCACTAAAGACCTTTAGTATCCTTACAGTGAAAGAAAACAATGAATGCTATCTCTAGGTTGCATAGCCTGTCACTGAATTTATTTTAGTATGAAAAGAAAGGTGCAAGGTACTTGTGTGATATATCGACAGGATAATCTCAAAAGTTTTCATATGAAAACCTTCAAAATAAAATGAAATAGCAAACAAGAAACACGTAACACCAAGAATTGCTTTCAGGTAAAATCTACAATAACTCAAAATGAGTAGTGACAGAAAATACTTTATAGTGTACTTTTAGGAAGTCAATGATCCTTTAAAATAACATTTAGATAACATAAAAATGGTTAAATGGTTTCCTTAAAATGGTTACATTTAAATCATGCCCCCGGTGATAGCTGTCACAGTTGCCAGTGTGCTTGTCAGCCCTTAACTGTCTTTCAAGCCCTCAAAGAAGTGATTACATTTGTAGAAACATGCCAACCACTGATCTAAATAGAGGCTAGGAGGCAGTAGGCATCAGCTGTAACGGACAGGAGGGTTTAGTTCTCACAATAGGCCTGATTCAAATAAAGCTCTCCAAGGCTGGACAGGATACACTTTCATCAGTGAACCTGGTTGATCCAGTAAACCTGAAATGGATCAGGTCCAGGATAGAAAACATTTGCAAACAAATAGCAAATGGCTTTTAGGAAATCCATTGAAAGTTTGCTTGTATCACTCAGGTTCACTGATGAAGTGTATCTTCTCCGGCCTTGGAGAGCTTAAATAGGTCAGACTTAATAAATAATATGCTACTGATATCTCACAGCTATAAAAAGCAACACTGGGACCCCTGTGTATCTGTTGCTCGTTTGCTTGATTGACTATAGTCTGACTCAGAAACATAATGGCATCAAGAAGTTGATTTCAAATTGCCCCATGATATCTGGCTTCACCAAAAGGTGGCACTATAGAGAGAATCTGAAAGAGAACTCCTGATGCCTGCTAGGGAGTACTTTGGCCACCTTTCTTTCCGTGTCCGACAATGGTGAAGTGTGCACATCTGTGAGCTCTCTTCTTCTTTTATCAATCTGACCCCAAAACAAATTTTTGGGTAAATTTTTTTAACAACATTATTAAAAACATTTTTATTTTCTATATGGAATACCTGGTTCTGGAAGTTAAATCTCTATATAAAGTGTAACTGTGACTAACAATGGGCAAAACAAGATCTACCAGTACGCACCTTGATCAAGGTTCAATGGAGCCTTTTCTACATCTTCCCAGATTCAGTGGACAAACATCTAACAAGTCATAGTGTTCAGTAAATATTGAAATATTCAATTTGAATGGATAATTGACACACTAGCTGTATAGACTTCATCAGGCAAATTGATCATCTGTTGATGTATAGCACACTTCAAACATTCAAATGAAACCATTGAAGAATTGTAAATTTCAGATGTCATTAGATGTTCATACACTGTGTATGGGTAGCATGAGAATGTTTGGAATGATCAAGGAAAGAGGAGATCAAAGTGAAAAGTGATACAGTATAAACTCATCATTTTGACAACTGATATTTTAAAAGGTGAGCAAACCCCAATGAAAGCCTAACTTCTTTTAATATCCCATGTAGCAGCCATTTCCCTTTGCAGTGGTTGGGGATACATTGGAAGTTTTATCTGCCTATGGGTATGTAGACACATCAGATGATTCTTGCCCAATACGAAGGGCCAGGCTTGTCTCGGGTGAAAATCTGACGTGTACAGAGGACACCCCTCAGGACAGATACATAAATGGCAAATGATGAACAATTGCAATAGAAGTAAGGGGGAGAGAGTGCAGCGGGGTGCTGCTTGCTTGTTCTCCCCTCTCCATAAAACAGAACGATGCTGTATGAATAGCACTCATTTGTTCATCTTTTGTCTTTAGAAAAGATCACGAAAGATCATTTCCAACGACAATAATTGAGCATGTGTTACGCAGCCTATCTTTGAACAAACTTTGATCCTTTTTCCAACTCATCAGAATACCATAAAATACTAACTTCCCTATTTCCAAAGAAAAAACAATGATTGGAAATTATTTTCATAAAGATTTATTAAGCTAATGGATAATCTCATTGTCATATAGATGTTTCCATCGGTTGGATTTTTTTTCTTGGTGAATCTTTGCCTTACCAATGTGGCAAATGTTTATAGATTACGCTCCTTATTGCCACCGTAAAGGGCACAAGTGTTCCCTCTATTAACCTGAAAAATAATTTTCAAATTACCTATGACACTAAATAACGCTACTTTGCATAAAAACAGGTGTTGTTAAATATCAATATCTAGCTTTGCCAAAGCCATCTCACATAATATAACATTTACTTTCTTATTAGGCATGATTTATATTTCATAGGTTCCAGATATTATGCAGATAAATCCAGAAGGATGCATGTTGAAATTCATTGTTATTCTTTCTTCCTTTGTACACAAAGTGAATGATATAGGGTTTGCATTTGATCATTCTATTAAGTTTGATATTTAACATGTTTCATGTTGATTAGATGAATAAATAAATTGGTATTCAAATCACAACAGTCCCCATGCTGTTTAAAACACAACAACACTTCAGTTAACAAATGTGATTTGCAACATGGGGCTCCAGTCTTGTTGTCCACTCTGTAGGCTCCTGGGAGCTTCAGTCTTACCCCACTGGTAAGACCTCAGGGGTATACTCATTGCATTCTGCTAATTAAATTCATTCTAACAGGCATAATTCAATATTTAAAAGATTAAGTATTAAAGTCTTACTTTGTAGATAAACCATTATGTTACAAAACATTAGGGATAACAGTCATCATTCAGTTTTACTTCTTAAGGGTTCTTCAGATAGCAGAAGATATCCACTTAAGTGATGAATATCAAGTTGTCTGGCACCAATGAGATTGTAAAACCGAGAAAACACTCAATATTATCTGCTAGTTAAAACTGATTCATGAGATTCTGCTGATGTCTGAATTGTCTCTGTTTAATTTAAAGGTGAACGATTTGAACACTGCCTAGTTGGACTTTGGATGGAGCAGCAAGCCAATGTTGCCTTTTTGGGGAGGAATAGTGATTGGGTTAGATTTTCTATGCCGTCTGTTTGCTAGTTGCCCTAACTAAAATCTAGTGGTTCAAGGGCCGCTCGCAAATAGTTACAAGATTTGATAAAAAAAAAAAACAGAACTATGTCTCCTGCTATTTAATTAAAATTGGCAGACACACATCATTCAGAAAAAATAAAAACTTTATTACATTTGGACCTCAGGAATTACAAGCTAGTGATATATACACACCTGTCTGTCAACACCATCTTCTTGGTCATTTATGGAAAAGAACATGGTGAAATGATTTCAGTAAAACTGCAATAAAAATTTTCAGCCCTGACAAACATAAGCACATATATTCATATTTTGTTCCTTTACAAAAATCTAATATTATATAAAGCATATTCCTTAAAAGGCAGATTATCAAGCAAATTACCAAAAGACTCCAGCACATTTATCCAGGATATAAGACCTCTCATTTAGGATTTTGCATCTCCTGCACTTGTAATCCTGGACAGCCCACTGTGATAATCATGCTTAAAACACATGACCCTAAACATTATGAAATGGTTAGGGTCATATTTAATATTGTTGCAGTGCTACTTTGGGCACCCAAGGGGATAATTTATTACTAAAGTTCAGACTATCGCATTGCTTATGATCTGCATTACCTTGCTGTGTGAAGATAAATCGCCAGCTTTGTATTTTAAAAAGAACCCATCACATAAAAGTATTTTAGAGAAAAACAGATCTGAATATAAGGGACTGAATCAAGGCTGATCAAAGAACTGAACAATAGTCACCCTGTGATGGCAGACCTCAACTTTTTGATACCTATGCTGCACACCTCCAAAAAAATTATTCATTATCAATGAATGGGTAGTATAACCATGCCCCAACCTTTTATTATTTATAGCTCTTGGTGTCTGAGGAATTTAAACACCAGCAATATTTATTATTTGCCTGGGATTGTCCAGGGATTTTGTAGAGCATTTCTTTTAGCCCAAGTATGAATGTGGAACTTTATGGTACCTGCCATGAAGTTCATTTTATTGACATTTGCAATTGAAGAAGTTTACTTTGAGAATTCCAAAGTTTAGCAGAGACTCTCCTTCATTACAAAGATGTATTGGGAGAGACCAACATTCAATAAAAATATATCTCAGCAAGCACACCAACACAATAGTTAAAGTGCCAATTATTGCAAGAGAGCGTTCCTATAAATAACACTCAATGCAATGAAAGTAAAAATAACAGAACATATCTTTCTCTTACATCTTTATCATAAAAGCGACAATATAAAAAAATGATGTCCCCTCTGCTGTTTTCAGGGTTGTTGCTTGAGGTATTTAAGTAGTTTCGCCTCATTTGCTGCTACCAGATGGATTCCAGATGCCCTGCAATGGGCAAACCCCCAGCAAGTTCCTATGAGCAACATCTTGTCAGCAGCCTGACACCAAACCGACATGGCACAGTAACATGCCTAAATAAAGCAACATATGTTCCTCTTCTTCCATGAACTCCGCGGAAATAAAAGATAATGTAAACGTGTCTTTCCGTAAATAAGACTTATAAGAGGCAAAGAAGACAAAAGGAGAGAAGTTGCTGCCAACTGTGTCAAGAGCTTTTGTTTGACATTTTGATTCTTTCAACAGCCAAGTGTGTGAAAAAGACAGAGAATAACATTCATCAATAAAAGACCAGGCCAACATGTGACATATTGTAGGAAAGCGTTCTCCACAAGAAATGAAGACACCAAGGTTTTAGGAAACATCTAAGGAAGGTATGGATAATGAGAAATAGCTGACTGTCTTTTTTTCTTTATTATAGTCATATAGATTCCCCAGAAGAATTTGGTGCCCTTCTTTAAGTAATTTAAAGCTGGACTCCAGGTGAAGAGATGAATCCACAGATTAAATCTGAGGAGTTGGTTTTACAGGGAAAAGTTTTGTATGTTTGTCAACCTAGGCCTGAGATTTACACAGCTCTAACAAATAGCTTAGTCTTGTCTGAAAGGACAGAAGACCTGATTTTTGTCTGCTGCAGTTAATTACCGGTAACACTTACAGGTCCTGTCCCTCCCTCAAGTCATGACTGGACAGTGAAACAAGAAGCAGTAGAGTGATGAATTCATCTTTTTGGCCTTTGAGAATGCACCTTGTGCTGCTTTTCCCTCCCCCGCGGTCCCAGTTTTGCTATACAAGGGGCCAACTGAGGCTGACACCATGCATACAGGAGTTCAACCAGGGGGATGCCAGGGTACTCAGTATAGTGTGCTCAGCTCTACATGGGCAGCTCAATGTGCACAGAAGAAAAGATTCCAACAGAAATACATTTATTTTACTGCAGATGAGACATAGTCTTACCCTTCTGCAATAATAAACCTGCTTGCTTACAATTTTTCTAAGTAGAGTTCCAATTTAAACAAATAAATGTAATGAATAAAAGATACAGAGCTGCAGTAACTTGTGTGTTATGTATCTGCCTACAGTTCAACTTTAATTAAATTGTGTTTTTTTGACACTTAAAGTGTAAGGGATTTTTTATATATGTTTTGGATAGTGTGGGGGATAAGAACCCTGTTTTTTTTTTAGTTTGGTGCAGTGTTGATGAGGTTTGGAGCCTTTTTACCTTTTATCTTTTCACCCTGTTGGTGTCCCAATTATAGAGATTTAATACCTCTATCTGTCTTGGTAACCATTGTCTGCATGACTAAAAGCGTCAGCAGAACAGCATTGAGAAACTTACCAACAAGGACATTTGTTCTGGCGACATCTGCAGGACACAAAATTAAGGAAAGTATTCTCAATGGGACATATATGACAAGCAAAAAAACTAAACTGTGGTTTAGTGTTCACTGTCCAAAAAAGCTTTAGCGTGTTACACGTTCAGCCAAATTTCATTAATCAGAAAAATTTGTTATTTTCTAATAATAGCCTTCATGGCCACATCTACTACACCCACCAAAACTTAAAAGCTAATCTGAATAAATCAATATAAATATCTGTTTTTAGGCTCAATAAAGACTGTAGCCTTTCCTGGTATGCAAGCAATGCAGTAACCTGAAGCATATCCATTTGTTTGACAGCTGAACCAAATATACCAATGACATATGTCACAACACAAGTGGCCAAACATATCATTGACCAGTATTGATCATCAGAGATTGACCGGAGCACAAACATTTTTTACACAAACACTAATTGTGTTGGTTGGAAACTTTAAATAGGTTCTCATATAATGTACTTGATCACAATTCTAAAAAAAACAAACATTAATACTAATATACATGTCAATCTGTAATATATGGTTGTCATGCTGATTCATTGGAATCAATACCATACAGAGACAGAACCAGTAGACCAGGAGTTTCAGTGTTTACCTGACTTAATCCATGCTTGTAACTTAAAAAATGTCAAAGCCAAAGCAATCTAGACAACTAAAGCTACGTACACACGTCAGATTTTTATCGCCCGATAATCGGCATCGGCCAATTATCGGGCGAAAATCTGCCGTGTGTACAGTCGGTGTCGTCCATCGTCCAGACGACCGACCTGCCGGATCCACGGACGATGGACGACAGCCAATCGTAATGAAAGTGAAGGGGAGAGCGCGCAGCAGGGTGCCGCTCCGTCGCTCTCCCCCTCCCCTCTCCATAGAGCATGAACGGTGCTGTATGTACAGAACCGTTCATGCATCGTGCACTCCCTTGTCGTTGGAAAGGATCGTGAAAGATCCTTTCCAACGACAAAAATTGGCAGTGTGTACGCAGCTTTAGATTTTCAACATGAGACAAATCTTTTTCTACAGCATGTAACAATTGCTAAGATTAGATAATACTCACCAATTGTGTACACCCCCCCCCCCCCCCCCCCCCGGGGCTCTAGGCTTCTCCTTAGGCTGCCTTGTGGGTGATCTGGCTTGGTCAGATGCTATTAGCACCAATTCTTGGTCCAATATTTCATTTAAATCCAACTCCAACCAAGCTTTTATTGTGTGGGCCGAATAAGAGAGGGAAAGGGGGATAGGACCTTTGTCAGTTTTTTTTATTAGTTTGATTGAAAACTTCTCTAGAGGGGGCATTATCTCTATTTGTATATTCATTTACAGGTGACTCTCCCTTCTTTCTGGTCATGCTGTCACAGGGACAGGAAGTGGGGTGAACGCTCCCCAATTTGGTCACAGAAAACAACAAAACTTTACAGAAATTTTTGCTGAAGGTAGTATTAGTAAGCTTTAATCTACATTGTTGTATGGCTTGTCATATATTATATGTGTTGTCCTGATAGGGGACAAATTCGTTTTACATTTGAACACTTTTTTAACACCTCGCCCCTTTTTTACGTTAAGTAGTTATGAATGGGGAGCCTTATCCACAATGAGATGTTCACAATGATATTACACAATGTCCTCATTATAACAAAGTTAATATTAGAATTCCCCTAATCAACAAAGAAAACATAAAGATTCTATTATGTTTCATTTCAAACCTGAGACTCAGAAGGCTGTGAGCAGATCATTTATCTCTGTAATCATTTCATTAGTAAAGTTATTAAAAATCATTATAATAATATAACATTGTACAATGATAAGAATATTGAACAATCAAAGGATGGGTCGCAGCTGGCCATGCAACAAATGGCAATGGAAGGCTGTAAAGAAGGAAAGATTATTTTTAATACTTGGGTGCAAGGCAAAGTCCCTGTTTGTCCATTACATACATTTATTGTGAATATTATGAATTTGGGTTGACAAAATCTGTTGGGCTAAAAAACTTGGAGATGCCATCTGTGATTTCTATGAATTGAGTTTAAACTCAGCATTTTAAAAAGTAAAAAACAAAGACATCTCACACACTCTTTCCATAATACAAGTAAAACCAAAAAAGACAAAACAACAACAAAGGTTCACTTTAATATAAATGGACACCATTGAATAACTATTGTCCATTTGCTATATTGCCACTCCATTTAGTTGATAGGAGTGACGGGAGAGCTCTGCTTAAACTACAAGTAGCTTGGGACAAGACTGCAGGGAAATTAGTTTTTTTTTTGTTAGAAGAAGGTTAGAAATGGCAGCCCCCAAACTCTATATCAATAAGTCTGAAAAAGAAGACTCATAATACTTCCCTCATCAGTGAATGTTGGTGCTGTGGCTTCCCCCTGCTGCCTTCTAGTTTGTTATATAGTGGTATAGGGGCCAGCAGATGGACCGTGACCTGCAGATGGGGGCCAAGCATTCAAAATATCCAAACGTGCTGGATGCTGAAGATTCAGATAAATGTACTGCAGCTGACAGTTATAGCAAAAAAATAACCTTCAGTATTACTAATACCAATGCTAAGAAGTTGCATTTTTTTGTTAATTATTGTCATCACTAACCACAATGATGTGGGCTGTTATTGCATTCACTGACACCAATTCTAGGAAGTAGTGTTAAAGTCACTGACACCTATGCTGGAGGTTTTTTTCAACCAGTGATACTAATCCTGGTGGAATATTACTGCAGTCACCAATATTAGTGCTAGGAGTTATTATATAGGGCATTACAATCCATTCATTGTGATGTGCCAAGGGCAAGTCAAAAACCACATTTGATGCCCTGTATAATTATCCAGTTAACTATCATTGAGCTAGATGATGCTAGAAGTCCTCCGGCCAGGAAGCTGACTTTTTTGCTTCTACTGTACAATATAGGAAGCTCAATGTGTTCAATAAAAATAAAGAGAAAGGAACCAGGACCTGAAACAAGTGAGACCTGAAGTAGTGGTGGTGGTCTTTTCAGCCCTCTGCTTTCTTTCCACCTGGGGTTTTTGGACTGACGCCTGCACCTTGCTGTGATTGAAACCCCAGGCAGAGATTGATCTTATTGTATATAGAATTCCAAGGGTAACATTTTGGTTATATCTTTACAATAATAATAATATGTGGTTACCTCATAACACCATATGATGTTATATCATTATGTTTTAAACTTAAGCAGTGATTGACAAATTCCCTAAAGAAGTGGGATCTTCTGTGAAGCGCATCAGTTCTATACAATTACAATTGTCAGAATTTGGTGTCTCACCCTTGATTTATCTAACACTAACTTTATCTTCATTGATTGACTAATGCACTGGTCGCCAACCTTTTCGGACCTATGGACCACTAAACTTACGGGCCCTGTGCTGGGAGCCATGTGTCACTCAAAAGGGAAGAAACTTCCCCCAGAGTGACGTCATGATGCCAGAATCTGCCCACTCTCCCATCGCAGGTCCGACCCTGCAATGGGAGAGTGGGCTCGCCCACTGCTCTGAGCCTGCGATCCATAGGGGGGACATGGTTCGCAGCTGTGGCCAATGCATCCCCCTTAAGCGGAGTCCTTCTCCTGACCCCACTGGGGGCCACAACAGCCAGAGCAGCAGAACACCAAAATTTTCTCATGCACCACTGGTTGGCAACCACTGGACTAATGTGTTTAAATGTTGATATTATGATAGGAAACTCAAAATAAAATTTCTAAATGTTTTATGAATAAGCCACAAAAACTACTTTTTCAGGTCTGACTTGTTTCACGTCCCGGTTCCTTCCTCTATGCAATATTAGGGATGTGGCACTTTGATTATGGTTGGGGGACCCAAAATCCATCTGTAAGCAATAGAAATAAAGTACAGAAGAGGGGTCTGTAGAACTGTGCTAGACAGGAGGCAAGGTGGAAGTTCAACTTATCGGTATACAACTGGTGAACGAAATTGGAGTCAGCGTTCCTCGAACATAATCTGGCACTGAAATTGTTGTATTTCTCCACATACATGTGCCATCCTTCTTTATAAAAACTGAAAAAAAAATAATCAGCAAGCTGCAAGTAACTATCCATCCTCGCATACAATACACGTTTTAAAATGACAGGTAGAGTAAGAACTCCATTAGAATAATAAGAATGTATAAATATTTCTATGATGATGCTTGATATCAATATAACATAAGTAATACGGAGCGAATCTCTAAGGTAGCAAGTTTTAAATAAACATTAAAAAACATTTACATAATGGTTATTTCCATTTCCTGTAATGACACTTTTCTTGGATTTGTTCCCATGGCAAAACAAACTGAAATCTAGCTAATATATTCTAAACTGCGCCTGGAATAATGGGAAGTCTTTGAAACAAATAGAAAAAAAAATCCCAGACGACATCAAAAAAGGAACTCTACCTTTCAAATTCTGCTTTCCAATATCAGCTTCACACAGAAATCTCTGATAAACAGGTTACTAGTTTGTGAGCGTCGCTATGGAAACCTTTTCTTCCCAGGCTATCCATTTACAAAAGGTAACATTTGCATTCAAATATACCCAGCTCTGAGTCTTCTTCTGAACTCAAGTAGGGTCACGCTACTTCACATTATAGCTATTATTCCAGAAACTATTCAACAAGCACAAAAGATTAGTATATATTTATCTAGAAAAACACTTGCATGAGCAATTAAAGTATTAGCACAATTACATTCATATGGAGGACCTAGGAGAACGGTTGCCCTTTGGCTGTATGCAAAGCGCCCATCAGCAAGGTAACAAGTGATATTACGATGGGGGAATGTTAAATCCAAGTGGAAGATAGCGGGAGGCCTATGATTTATACAGTACATGGATATATATACATGGGTTAGCAAATAAAATGTTTACAATGGTAAATAAGAAAATACATACAGCTGTAAACAAAACATTCCTATCCATGTGTCAGCTTTGTAAATTGATTGGCAAGGTATTTCTATAACCTGATAGCAACTGATTGTTGCATGAAGATGGATGCCCATAGAGATTACATACGAGTGAATAGAGCAGTGGTCCCGCACCACCATGCCATGAACCAGGACTGGGCCAAGGGTTGTGCCAAACTGGGCCACATATTTCCTTGTTGGAAGCAGTCTTTCAGCTGATAAGGGTGGATGCTCCCCAGCTCCCAACCTTCCCGGACTAGATTTAATTTAAGAAAACTTTTCTACCAAACCTTCCCCACGGCTTCCTTTTCCCGAATAAAAATTTTTGTGAATGAAAGTTGGGGACCACTGGTATAGAGAACGTATGAATAAGAGAGCAATAGCTTAGCTACCAAGTACAAAATGGTATCTGGAGTAGAAAAGTTTTTCTCAAGTTGTCACAAAGTAAACAAGAAATAACCGTTCTAGGAGGAAAAAAAAATAGAATGTTCCTGGATACTGAAAACTCCATTATTTCTATTCACTTATTACTGGTGACCTTTCATATAACATATCGCTCAGTACTAAGCTTTGCCACTACTCTGGTAATAGGATAAGACATTGTGCAGCTCAGATTTCTGATATCCTATCATATTCTGAGCCGTCTGCTTTCCAGAGCTTTTGTAAACTATTAGTTCACCTAAGCATAAGGCCACAGGTATATAAAGTAAATCAATGAAAGTACATAAAGAAAATGTTTTGCTTTGAGTCAAGGTTATCAATATGTATTTATATTACATCCACATATTACACAAAGCTTTACAGAGTCTGCAGTCATGTCAAGGCTGGAAACACATGGGAAAATCTCTTGCAAATTTTGCACTTGACTAATCGATACAATTGTTTTTCTTAATGCAAATCCCTGTTCAGATGCCCCAAAACACTACAACTTTCTCCCCTTCAGATGTAATCATTTTCAGAAAGTCAGAAAGTGATCTATTAGATATTCAAGATCATTTGTTCTCATGATATACCATGTTCTTCTGGTCAAGATTAAACAACATGTCCAATTGAAGAGCCAAAATTTGATCGATGACGATCGGTTAGAAGTACATTTCACTCCTGATTCACTTTAGAGCAAATTGTTTTATCAGACTGGATGAATTAAAATATTTGCCGTATATAGATACATAGTTACAAAGTAGGTTAGGTTGAAAAAAGACATAAGTCCATCAAGTTCAACCACAAGGGAAATAACAATATCCCAGATATAAAACCCTATAAGACATAGTTGGTCCAGAGGAAGGCAAAAAAAACAATCGGATGTTCCCTGGATCAACAGTCACTGTTATCTTTACTTTAAAGCCTTAATACCCAGTTATATTCTGTGCTTCTAGAAAAACATTCAGCTTTTTCTTAAAGCAATTTATAGTAGTAGCAATCTCTCCTCATAGCTGAGCTCCTCCATTCCTTTTATTAATTTAGTGGCCATTCTCTGCACTCTCTCCAATTCCACAATGTCCTTTTTGTGAACTGGTGCCCAAAACTGCACTGCATATTCCAGATCTGGTCTGACCAATGCTTTGTACAGGGGCAGGATTATGTCTCCATCTCTGCAGTATATTCCTCTTTTATTACAAGAAAGTACTTTACTAGCTTAGATATTGCAGCTTGGCATTGCATGCTGGTATTAGGTCGATGATCTACCAGAACCCCCAGATCCTTTTCCATTTCTGACTCCCCAAATGTATTCCCCCTAGACAGTATATCCTGAATGATTAAAGACAAAATGGGGCCCTGGGCCACTATGTGGGAGGCAACTAACTAAGCGGGGGCTCCAAATGGAATGTTAAAAGAACAGTATGATTATGGTAAGCACAATAGATTGTAGGACAGTAAGGCTGCATCAGGGCCAGTTTTGATGGGGAAGGTTCAAATTGGGTAATTGCCCAGAGCCCCACTTTTCAGGATGGCAAGGTGTGTAGGGAGCCAAATGTTCATATTCTATACCATAGATTATTACTATGCTGTTGTTTTACCACTAAGGAGACCTTGTTGACTCTACCTCCTCCAGACATAACACAGAAGCAGCATGCATGTATAGAAAACTGGACTGCATATTCCAGATGTGGTCTGACCAATGCTTTGTACAGGGGCAGGATTATGTCTCCATCTCTGCTGTCTATTCCTCTTTTATTACAAGAAAGTACTTTACTAGCTTTAGATATTGCAGCTTGGCATTGCATGCTTGTATTAGGTCGATGATCTACCAGAACCCCCAGATCCTTTTCCATTTCTGACTCCTCCAAATGTATTCTCCCTAGACAGTATATCCTGAATGATTAAAGACAAAATGGGGCCCTGAGCCACTATTTGGGAGGCAAGTTGGGCTCCAAATGGAATGTTAAAAGAATAGTATGGTTATGGTAAGCACAATAGATTGTAGGACAGTAAGGCTGCATCAGGGCCAGTTTTGATGGGGAAGGTTCAAATTGGGTAAATGCCCAGAGCCCCACTTTTCAGGATGGCAAGGTGTGTAGGGAGCCAAATGTTCATATTCTATAACATAGATTATTACTATGCTGTTGTTTTACCACTAAGGAGACCTTGTTGACTCTACCTCCTCCAGACATAACACAGAAGCAGCATGCATGTATAGATGCCTTCTAAACTCAATGGACAGTTTGAACAGAAGGCTCCAACAGCTGAACCACAAAATGTTTCCCTTTGCTTTAACAAACACAGCAAATGAATAAACAACAAAAAACTTCAAGGACACAGAGAGACACCGATTTTAGACAGAAACTTAAAGGGGAAATAAAGGGGCAGGTTTTGGACACACGTTTGATTTAGTTAATAAATTAAGTGCAGTATGGGTCATAAGTAGCAGGGAAGATATTCAGATGAAGCAAAAAATGTATTGCCTATACTGGAGTAAGGGCTTGTTCCCCCTATGCATTTCTGAAAACACATTGCACTTGTGTGCAGTCTTTTATTTGAATAGGCTACCCAGTACAGCACATTACACAGGAAATTTTGTGACTGCTCTTTCAAAAGGTGTATTTGTGGTGCAGTTAGGAAAGAAGAAGTCAGAGCACCAAAGCTTATCTTGTGGGTTGCTGTGCAATGTATTGATGCACATGTTTCCCCAGTGCAATGCACTAGTGCGCACAGGCCCTAAAAGAACAATAGCCAAATCAGAAATAGGTTAGACAAATTGAACTAAAATTCCAATTCATGCAGCATTAGGCTGAAATCAGGGTTGTTGATTCCTCCAAGTGTTCACCACCATTGAAGACTGCTAAAACCATGATGAGGACTCTGGTACAGTAGAGGGGAGGATGAGAACAAAAGCTTAACTTTATGTAACCTGTTAATTAAAATCTCATAAATGCCTAAAGCTGCGTACACACGTGCAATAATTATCAATGGAAACAAACGACTAATGATGTTTGTCCGATAATCGTTAACAAAAAAATAGCTCAACGTTGCTGATGAACGAGGATTGTCACTGGAAATGAATGACCATCCCGGCTGATCTGATTGGGAGACGATTGTTCGCAATCTATTGTGTGTACGGTCATTCAGTGATCGTGGATTGTTCTGCAGGACACTTTCTCCTTTACATGTCACTTTCTGCATCGTTCAAACAATCGTATCTAGCGTGTGTACATTATTGATGGATTATATTTGAACGATCGTATCGTTACAGCATGTACAGAATTGTGCACAATACGATTGTTCAAAATAATCGTGCATAATTGTTAGTCGTTTGTTTTTTAATGACAATTGTTGCATGTGTGTACCTAGCTTTACAGGTGCCATTATATTGCCATTTTCAAAATTCATGCCTGAGAATGCTATGCCCCGGTCACCCAGTCGTGCCTAAACTACCACAAAGTATAAAAAAACTAAAATCAGGTAACACCACTAAAATATTCCAATTAATAATTATTACAAACCCCATCCTAAATCTAAATAATTATTTAAAAAGAAAGGTCAAAATTCAAACATTCATCAATATGTTTTGCTCTTTCAGTACACTTGCAGCTCAATTGTTGCCCATTTTCAATACTGTGGATATCCATGCTTAGATAACAATGAAAGTAGGGCACTAATCAAGTAAAATGTCTTATCAGGACTGCTAGGAAATCACATGACATGAATGGCTGATGTTTAAACCAGATCACATTTTCATCATAATGACTGGTGTCTTTCATGAAGTTGGATAGATAAAAGGCTGATTTGATGGGATAGGGCCAGCGGCACAGCGTTAAGCGTATTGCACTGTCTACAGTATCCAGCCGACCTAGTAACTTAAGTTGCCTTATCTCCGGCTTTCCTTGTGGTGAATTAGGCATACTTTTCTCTTCTGGGATTAGCATAAACTTTTAAACCCAGTTGGATAACACTCCCTAAAGCTCTTTATTTTCAGAAATGTAAAAATAAAAGTAATCTGGGACAGTTTGGAAGGCATCTGGCTACTTTGTTAAGATAATTACGTTATACAATAATTATTGTGTTTCATGCTAACCTACATATTTCTGTGTCTTTTCATTGCTTTAGGTCATTCAATTTCTGTCTACCAAACCACATAAGAAAGAAAAAATAGGCCACCACGGAGAAGGGCTTAGGTTGCATTGCAGTTGTTTCCGCAGCCCATTTACAAGAATACAGGATGAGAGTTTGGTGGGGCGACAGTGTGTTTCTTTATATATAACCAGGTGTTCAGGAAAGTTTACAGCTTATTCCACATTAACTGTAAGAGGGACACATATCCTAGCAGGAACAAATTGTTAACATACCAGGACAGGTCTTCCCTTTAACTAGAATGAAGCACACAAGGCCTCATTTGTCACAAATGACACATGAAGATGGATGCATCTGTTTTCTTTTAACCTATTAATGACCACAGAGTGTGTTTTAGGTCAGGAAAATAGGCATATTAAACTTGCCTGGTAGTCTGCTAGCTCTACAAGATGACTATGGGGGAAAAAGACAGCTATATGTATCATAGCATAACTAACCAAGTTGTCACTGCCTAAAAGAGTACCAGTCATAACTAAGCAAGAATACCAATTATATTTCTTAAATTGTTACTATTGTGCTTGTTTATTTATTAAACATTTACATTGCTTTTTTTCTTGGCTTGATTAAAACCTCAGCTTATGTTGAAAATCAGAAGTTATCTGAAGTCTGACAGTAGTTTTTTATGGTGAGTATCAAAGTTTTACCACCCAAAAATTGCCTACAAAAAAAAAACATTTTACATTGGACTGAACAGATCCATTCGTTCTCCTTTATATGACAGTCGGCAAGAGGCAGCAACATTGCAACAAATTTTTTTAGATGCTCAATGCAGCATCCAGGGGCAATTTTTTTGGTGCTTTTTAATGCCAAACCCAAGCAGGAAAAAAAAGTGTGGGGTCCCCCCAAAATCAAAACCAGCAGGCTTGGGACCCTCCTGAATAGGTAATGGGGTGGTGAGCATGTCTGCCCCCTCTCCAATCCGCTAAAAGGTCCTCTATAATCTGGTTTAATGAAATGGGAAAATACAGTATAGCCCCTTCATCAGGAGTATTTAGAATACAACAGAGTGCAATTCATGCACTTACCCCTGCCCGACTTAATTCTCCCAGAGGAAATCAACTCAAAAGCAAAAACAGGTTCTAGCAGCAGATCATATGCTGGGCCCAAAGGACAACGAGATTTTGGTAAAACTCTGGCTGGGCTGGGTGGTATATACAAACGTTTGGTCATAAAGGGCCTGATTTATTAAAGCTCCCCAAGGCTGGAGAGGATACACTTTCATCAGAGAAACTGGGTGATCCAGCAAACCTGGAATGGATTTCCTAAAAGTAATTAGCTATTTGTTAACAAATGTTTTCAATTCTGGACCAGATCAATTCCAGGTTTGCTGGATTACCCAGCTTCACTGATGAAAGTGTATTCTCTCCAGCCTTGGAGAGCTTTAATAAATTAGGGCCATAGTGTATATATTCAAACAGTAGGGTATTGCACCAATGCTGCTATCACAGCCCTGGATAGTGGTGGTATTGGGGATGTTTAAAAAGTGGATTACATCTATGGACAGATATAAAAATCAATCAAATCTTTATTAAGAGCATTTCATAAAAAAAACGCGCTGTTCCAAATTTTCCATGTTAGTAACCAAATTCCGTTTTGGAACCCAATAAAAAAACACCTGATATAAACAAGTCTCTCAACATTGCTGACTGCTGAAATGAGAGGATGTTCTGGGAGAAGAAAAATTAATAAAGCTCTCAAAATGAAAAGCATTGCAACAGCTTCTACCCAGTGTGAAAAAAAACAGAGCAGGAGAATGTTTGTAACTGAAGATTTGTATAAAGTTAACCCATTGCAAGAAAAATTTGTGTGCTACCACTGCTGGAATCCTACTGAAAATGCTAGCTGTCTGGCTGTTACCAGATCTGAGTCAATAACTCAATGCAGGTAAGCAGATTAGAAGAATCACAGTAAAGTCCATTCTTGTTATATACTTGCATGTTTTGGGTCAGTAACAGCTCAGAATAGTGAACAGAGAGAGTTAGAATAATTACCAGATATGTTAGAGCATAATGAGAGATAACCAATGGCAGAGTCCATGTGTTTTTGATTATTTCCCTTTTAAAACATATGTGACTTGTAACAGTATTTTTCAAGTGCAAATGCTTTTTCATATATTATATTTGAAATATTATTACCTTAACAGAAATAGTACTCTACATCAACAACTGAATACAAAGTTGATTACAGTAAACCAACACTGGCCAAAGTCCACTGATATGGTTCACTCAAACACAGTGCCATGTAAGATGCTCATCAACCAGCGACAGTAGACATATCCCAAATGTGTAAAAAATATGCAAAACTTTCAAGAACAAAGGCCACTGGGGAAGTCTGCATCAAGATTGTATATTACCCCCATCATATATGCGGATTTCCTCTGGGTGATCCAGTTTCCTCCCATAATCCAAAATCATGCTTGTAGGTTAATTGGCTTGTGATGAATGTGGCCCTAGATGTGATGCTATTGCTGTAGCAAAACGAAAATGTAAGCTCCTTTGGGGGTAGAGAATAATGTCATGTGATCCTGTATACTGTATAAAGCCCTGAATAATCTGAAGAAGCTATATAAATAAGTAAATAGTTGAATATATTACCAATTTAAAACTCTTCAAAGAATATACTAGAGTGTATAAAACCTTAATCAGAAATACGTTTTTTATGATATGATTAGACATTTTTTATAATAAGACCCCTATAATTAATGTATACAATGTAATAAAATAAAACTGGACAGCACATAGAGCTTATATGCCTTCATTTATTTGCAAAAAAGGATCTATTCATATGCAAGTTTCCAGTAGGTTAGCTGGCACAATAAGTGGTAGTAGAGTAGTTCTGTGAGCACCAGTTGTTGAAACACAGTGATCAAAAAGGAAAATTTACCCAAGTCAATCAACTCTGCCTTGAGTTGGTTTAATTGGAGAGTACCAAGGTCTTTGTACATTACCCTTAGGTTGCGTATGCATGCATTTTTGGTTGCTGGGAACTATCTTTCGTGATTGCTTAAAGCAACAGAGAATGACAGATAAACAAACGAGCGCTGTACACACAGCTCCTGTTCTGTTCTATGGAGATGGGAGGAGGAAGGACGAGCAAGCGGCCCTTCACTGTGCTCTCCTCCCGGGATTTGTAAAGTGGTAATTCCTGGATTTGTGCTGATGGATCCATGTGACATGTTGTACATCAGTCAAACTCTGTACAACATGTCAGATTCTCACCTGAGATGAGAGCATGACCTGGGTGATAATCATTTCACGTCAGTACACAGCCTTTCTTTAAAACACAGTAAGGGCTATTTCACACCCTGCAGTGAGCCACAACATTCTGCCACAGGCTCAACTGTGATCCCAGCCACTCCTAATCAGGAGAATTGGGGCAATTTGGGATCACTTTGTGCATGCAACTATGGTGGAAGGGGGCACAGTTACAGAAAGTGTCAAGAAGCTTTTGACCAAATGGCTGCTGTTGGATGCAAATGTGGTTACCTTTCATGCAGACCTAAATGACTGAGTGCTATTCTGAAGCCTTTTTACCTGGCAGGAAAACATAAATAAGTGATGATCAGCCTAGAGAAATGTATTTGTTTCTCATCTTTACTTTTTGTCCTTTTGCAAAAGAAATTTAAAGAAACATGAAAGCTGAACAAAGTGAGAATATTTCCCCTGAGTTCTCTGAAGTGATAATTTCTGTTCCCACTGAAATCCGTTATTTGGGCTAATGAATAGTGAAGCTTTTTTACCCACCAAGTCCACAAGTCTGAAATATTTCCACTTTGCACTTAAATATTGTGAGCAGCAATTTGATTAAAAGGCTTTTAAAATAAACAAAATTACAAGTTAATGGAACTCATAAAATGCTCTCCAGGCATGCCCAAGATCCAGAACTACTTTGTTAAGATTGGATTTAATGGTGCTGTTTGCCTTGGTTAGTAATTGAAATGTTTCAACAAGCAACGTGATAGCTGATGTCTAAATGCAGAGAGCAATGGCTTATTTAGGTGACCTCATACTCATTAGCTGACACACAGAACAAATGTACACCTATATAAAGTCAGATCACTGGGTGCCTCAACTACTGCTTCATGAATGCAATATATAAAAAATAAAACTTGATGATGGTTGATATTGCTCAGGTAAAAAAAAAATAGTAGTTTCATCCTGCATCAGCCAACTTTTTTTGCACTAAAAAATATGTATTATGAATGTGACTGATTGCTAAAAGCAACACAAATAATTTTCTTTCATTTTTTCAATTAATTATATTTATAGGTCATTGGTAATGAAGGTAAATTTGTATCTCCCCTTGAGCTTTTTCAACTGCAAAAAGCAGTAACCAATAGTAATGAATCAGAATTCACTTTACTAAAGTCAGGATGGAACATGATAAATACTTATGAATGATTTTTTTTTTTATTGATTGTTATGGTTACAACGTTTTACACTATTTTACACTGTCATTGTATAGATACCCATCAAGAGCTACAATTGAAGTCCAGTTCGTTTCACATTGTTAGGCCATCTTATTGTTTTAAAAGGGTCATTGGGTTTGGACATATGCACTTTAAGGTGTCTCTTTCATACAGGTCATATGATTGGGCTTTTTTTCACAATTTAAAACAGTTCATGTATTCTCTTCTTTATAATTTATATATATAATATATCCAGTCCCACCAAAAAAGTTGATTGTGTAAAAAATATGTAGTACCATTGACTTCTCTCTATTTAAAATTGAAGACAAATAGAAAGGCCAAAGAACATTACCACATTAATACCACATGTTAATGCAGAAAAAACAATGGGTCTGTATTATTAAAGCTCCTCAAGGCTGGAGAGTGTACACTTTCATCAGTGAAGCTGGGTGATCCATCAAACATGAAATGGGTTTCCTAAAAGTCATTTGCTATTGTTTTGAATCTTGGACCAGATCCATTCCAGGTTTGCTGGATCACCCAGCTTTACTGATAAAAGTGTATGATCTCCAGCCTTGGAGAACTTCAATAAATCGGGCCCAATATGTCAAAACATTGCAATTTACTTAAGTTTTTATATGTGCCTTAAGGTTTTATAATAGGAAAATGCATCCTTCACTGAAGCCATGCCTCCAAAGAATGAGGTCCTAGGTAAAAGACCATGCTAGCACCCTCCCTAAATGGTTTTACCAACCACCAAACAAATAATTTGTTTATCTGCCTTCTGGTGGTAATTACCTCCTATACCTCGGGTGGCTAAGTTATATATTTGGCAAACTGCAATTGCAGCAGTGTGTTCAGTGTCAATTGTTCAAAAACATCAACTGCTATATCAGATGCGGAATAGGAAGAGTTCATTTAACTGGATTGCTTGATACACACAAGCATTTGGCAAAGCCTCTGCTTCGTGGTAAGCTACACACTGTTAGGAGAAACAATTGCCTATATATTTATTTGTATTATTCAGCTACAGAAAACTTTTTAGATCTTCCAACTTTTTCATCATGTGGTGTTCCTGACAAATTTCACACCTTTCAGATCTTATCTGTTCTTTTTTAACTTCACATCCAAGACAAATTACATATCTAGTCGGCTTTACCACTGAATGCCTGCACAAGGAAAAAATACAGTTTCTGAAATTCTGTCAGTGAGTACTTTCCGTAAAAAACAAATAGAATCTTTCCAACATTCTTGAGGATTTCAGTGACTGATGCTACGGATTTTAGCTGTTCCGAAACACTCATTTATTGCATCAATGATATCTATATATGTGTAGCAAGCTTTACACAGGCCCAGAGATATATTAACCACAAAGCAATTCTTTCCACGATTTTCTTTAGATCATTTAATTTCATATGGGATTAAAGGTAACAATGCACTGCAGCTGTTGTGAACAATAATAGAATGTTTTCTATCTGTACATTTTTCTTATTTTTCAGCAGACTGCTTGATGTCATCAGCTGATTGTCTGGTTTGTGCTGGCAGGATTAGGAAGTTATGTGAACTCTATAAGGCTTTGTACACGTGAGCGCTGAATGAAAAAGAATATAAAGTACCCATGTGGAACCAAGCTAGAATCTGGTTAGTTTGTAATAAAAATTATTAATTATGTAAAATGAATCATAGAGCCAGTTGCAGAATTTCTGAAAAAGCAGCTTAAGTGCAATATCCTTTTACAGGTCCGGCATTTAAGGAGCATATAGGCCCCAATCCCAAAATTCTGTGGTCCCAAATATTAAAAGGGAAAAAATGCAACCCTCAAAATTTCTCCTGCTAAGTTTTAACAAGCCTCACCCTGTTTCTAGTATTCGGAACAGTTTTTAATAAATTGGGATCTTTGGAAGGTAAGGCAGTATGCATGAAAGTTATGCACCAACATTTGTTTTAAAATCGGCTGTAAAGTGTCCATCATCATTTATAAATCAACTATGGGAGACCTTCAAATGGTTCCACTGCTTGTCAGCAGTTTTTCAATATTTTCTCTCCTCTCAGAAAGTAGGCTGTTCTGATTTGGGCAAATACCTGATACCCATTCAAAGATTGCCTGTCCACTCCCACCAGTTCCTAGTGGGAGTGGACAGAGCTACCTCGTGGGCAAGCCTCAACACAGCTAGAAAGTGAACATCTAAGGCTAGGCCTTGATGCCCACATTCATAAACTACAGTTATATCAGACAGAGCTATCACAACATGTACAGCAAAGTTGTTCTCTGTTTGCGATATTGTTCTCTGTTTATGGTTTTCCTGTGTGTTAAACAAGAAATAACAAATAATTTATTAACATTATGGTGCCGATTTATTTACACACTGCAAACTGTATAGGTAATAAAATAGATACAAGTAAAACAGAATAGAATAGGGAACATTGCATTCTTTTTAACTGTAATTGAATCAATCTGTAAAAGTAACTTAGATTAAAGGGTCGAATTTGCTAAATCCTCATTAACAGATTAGGTTGATTCTTCATATTTACTGTCACCAAGAGAAAACATGGTATTGTACTGCTTATGGGACAATGACAAGAAAAAAACACCAAATACAATGCACATGGGAATATTTCACCCACTTCAAGAGCTGATTACGTTTGCTCTGGGGAGATAAAACACTTACTGAAAGCACTGCACAGTCTCAGGCAAGTGATAATAGACAGGTTCTATTTATAAAGAAGAATTGCATACAAATTTCTATTAGCATTGTGAAAGTGTCTAAACAGTTCCCTGTATGTTGTGTGATAGCACTTCTATTTGTAGAGTGTGCTCATAGAATTGAAACATGGAATCTGCATTGACATTAAAGTACAAGGCAAAGTCTCTTCAACCTTTATATAAGTAAGTTCTTCAATATTGCTAGTATTTAGAAACCCAGGAGTTAATAATAAAATAAAAGCATGTACATAATTGTGTTAACAGTCACGTGATCACAGTTACTACTCTTCTATAGATCTCTTTTTCCTATTGGGGTAGTGGTGGGATCTATTAATGTTGATGGCTGGGGGAACAGCAGAGGAATAAGGAAAGTGTCTACTGTCTGACATCACCTTTGTGAAGATAAACGTGTGATCTCATTACATCAATAGATAGCAGAATGGGGAGAAGAAAATTGGAGGGCTAAAAACATTGCCCTTACTAGTGATTTTAATACCAGCTGTGGGCACTAGATAGAAGAAGAAGCAGGGTGGTGCAGGCAAGGTGAGTGAAAAGCAGCCTTTGCATGGGCAAAAAAAACCCCAGTTGTTTTAAGCAGCAGCAGTGTGGTAATGTACAGAACCAAAATTAGAAAAAAGTTGTCTCTGTCCAAATTTTTATGGACCTAACCATAGGTACAAGATTCTATTACATGTTACAAGACAATTGACATTACAAGCTACTCCCAGGATCTATTTAAAGCATGTTCTGGAGGCATGTGTTAAGGTTAGACATTAATAGAAGTAAATGTAAGCAATGTGCTAAAGCTAGAACTTTCAGCAAGAAAAAAAAGCTTTTTTTATAATCTTCCCCTGAAAAAGGCAGATTATATGACATTTTTTACCTTTATAGATCATCCCTTTACCCCAGATATTCATGAAATAGACACTGCCTTCCTTTCAAGCTAACATTTGGCTGGAGGAAATGGGAGCATTTGCCCACGGGTAATACTAATACCATATGGCACTGTGGTATAAAGGTAGTGTGTAGAGATATTGTCTAAGAGGTGGGTGGGAGGTAGTTATTTTTGAATTTAAGGTGTTAATAAATAGGGTATTAAATATTTGTGAACCCTTTTAGCAAATGATGTGCACATGTGGTACTGCCATGAACGAAGAAAACGTTATAATTCTGCTGTGCTGGTCCAGTTTTATCACTTTTTTGCCCAGTTTGTTTTGCCAGTTTCAGTTTACACAACAAAAACAATATAAAAAATAAGCTACACAAAAAAACATAAGTATGGGTTAATTTAGTCAGGCAGTGGCCAGTGATTACAGATTGAACATATTCATTGTAGCTTGGTGGATATATCTGCAGCAAGAGTCAATAATATTAAAAAGGCATGTTATTTTTTTTTTCATCGTTAGGATTTTCTAATAGCACATTTTGGCTGGTTTACATTTCATTAGTCTAAAGAGGTTTTGGAGAAGAAAAGTTCTCATGTTGCACAAACATGCCGGTTCTCCCATTGCACTACAGGATAGGAATGCTCGTAACTGAAATTTTGGTTTCCAAACACGATCCAAAAACAACGTCTGAGGTTTTCAGCAGGGCAATGTATTGAAAATCCAACATCCTGAACTTAGAGTTATTTGCCCATTAGGATCTTGAGTGCCCCCTTTTCCCTCTTCACAGAAGTGTGTAATGTTTTTGGAATGGAAAAATACAGTAAATCAAACCATATTTTCCCATTCTGCTCTGGAGCGCTGACAAATCCATAACTATCACATACCGTGGTCAGCAGACATGATTTTATCCTTCTGAATCTCAATACAAACCAACTAAGTTCATGCAGAACACATATTAGAAACATATGAATGCATTCAAGATTTATAATAAAGGCTATGTCAGACGGGTGATTTTGTCACAGTCCCTTATATCTCGGAATATCATGTATAGAAAGGGCCTGATTTATTAAAGCTCTCCAAGGCTGGGGAGTATACACTTTCTGCTGGGTAATCCAGCAAACCTGGAATGGATTTATTAGCAAAATATGCTATTTAATAGCAAATGTTTTGAATCCTGGACCAGATCCATTTCACTTTTGCTGGATCACTAAACTTCACTGAAGAAAGTGTATCCTCTCCAGCCTTAGGGAGCTTTAATAAATCGAGCACAAAGAGTGAAGACTCTAGATAACATCCAAATTCTAATTGGGCATAAGCAATGTCTTGAAAGATTTACCCTTTTCCTTAAAAATAGAGTATAATATATGTGCATATTAACGCCTTTTCTGGAGCCTAATAGTTATATACCTCCTGTGTAAGATACACTACTTCCTCTGACTATTAGCAATGGAGAACTGGAGTGAGATTTGGAAATAACATGGCTGCTCACTGTACTTGAGGACTTGCAGCACATCTTCCTACTCTATTTTGTGCATCTATGCTTGGTGTAGCTCCCCTGTCCCAATCAGATAATAAATCACCGGTCCTAAGAAAAGTAGCACTGACCTAAAGCAAGCCCTGCCTACCACGATGACCATGTAGAAAAATGCATGGTTAGATTAGATAAAGGGAGCCACCATACAATCCTGGGACTAATCCTTTTCATTTTGCATTTTGGGCACGGTTTAGGTCCTCTGTAACTGACACTACAATTCAGATATGAATCTCTGACTTTACTGTAACTTCCCAGATATAAAATCCTGCTATTGCTCAGTGATTCTGAAAGCATTGATAAATAGAATTAGTTCAAAAAAGGTGACTTCCATGTTCTTCTTACATACTTAATAAAAATAACTTTTTTAAGCATTGTTTACTATTCTGAGAAAAACATTTTATTTACTCCTTTATGATTTAGCACAGTGTTTAGGGGCATCAAATGATTCTAATATAGATGCACTTTGGCAACCACAGCTCTAATAGACCATACCTTGTAAACTGGTCTTCTATATGAACATGTTGAAACTGTTCAATACTTGCATGTTTTTTCCATGAAATGTCAGTTCTGTAACAGAACATCACTCAAATGACACAGCAGGGAAACCAGTGACAAGATGCTAGTAGTGGCAACGTGATTAGATGATCAGATTTAGAGCTGCATTGAAAGATTCCCTTGGAGACTTCTCATTAACGAAGCGAGATGAGAATGATCTCTCTTTAGGGTGAAATGTCAAGCGTTGCATGTTCGGCAGGTGTAGGTAGCAATGTACTCAGAGTAAAGCACAGTGATTAGTATTCTACGCTTGTTCACTGCACAGTGTATTGCTAAGCAACTCCTGGGTTTATCTGACCCAAGTTCATGTAACCAACCGTGTCTCAACATGCCTTGTTGGTTAAAAGTTTAGAGAGAAGACATCTCACACTAGAAACTAATTTACCCAGTGGAGACTAAATCAATCTCTTTGGAACAACCTGTATTCTTCTTCTGAACCTAATACATGCTCATAATGGATCCGTCATGCAAAGACATTTTGACCAAACAAGCACTTTAAACGGTTTCTGTTTTTTGCCTCCCAGAGGTGATACACCGCGCAGTTTTCTTCTAATTAGAAAACCAGCATGCCATAAAATCAGGTGAATTTACAAACTAGAATGTTAAAGATTTATGGCTTTTTTTTAGGATGTGAGAACTTCTCTAAACAAAGTGATAGCGGTTGATGGTAGTGTTTGAACTGAGTCACTCAACTGTCAACTTCATGACACTGTGTTTACCATGCGCTCATTTGGACCTCATTATGTAAACAACACTTCAGTGAGAACATGGTGTATATCATCTTCCTGAGATCACAACATTGAGTGCAAGAGGGACCCAAAATGATTTATTACTACTGATAACCAAACTGTTTATAGTGCATCCAATGCACACAGAGAAAGACAAGAAGAGATTTAGAGAAGACTTTATAATGTTCAGCAGGGATCTAATCCTACAAAGTAGGCTATTTAATCTAACAGGAAAAAGTAACATGCAGCAGTCCCAGCTATAGTGTAAGGCAGGATTTGCTGAGAATGTGGGGGTTTGCTCATGTAAAATGAAAAAGGATATTATTATTAAAGTAATTCAATAACCAATAATAAACAATAATAATTCAAGATGATATCCAATACCTTAATATTATTAAGATCAAGATTAGGCTATTCGAATTAAGTATAAGTCCTTAAATAAAATTGCTTTACAGGGTTAAATGGTGGTTTAAAGTTGGTTACTCCTATATTAAGATATTATTATAACTTTTCTTCCTTCATGTATTATGATCTGTGCAGTATATAGAAGTTTTGATTCCTATTCATATAAATGACATTTATTATTATTATTGTTATCCGTTGATGTATTTTTTTGTCTCACATCACGTATGGGGATATGCATGATTGCTAATATTTGTGGGTAGCAATCTGCCTTATAGAATGTTAACACTTTTTAAGATTGGTTCTATTAGACCTATAGAGGTCATATATATTACTTACTCTTTATATCACCTGGACACTTTTTGTATTTTTATTTAATGTATATGTATTAATGATCATTGGAAATATCTTGAGATTAATATTTATTTGTAAAACAGGGTTTTATATATTTTCATCTTTGTGGACTATTTGCATGTTGAAGCGTAATTTTCCAAAAAAAAAAAAAAAAAGACAATATGTCTTAAGGACTGTTAAACACTATATAAGACTGTGTTGGTTATTTTTGTATTGTTGAGATTAGTGTCGTTTGTAAAGATGTTTGTATAAAAATAAAACATTTATTAAAAAAAAAATAACCTACCAGTTTACTACAAGTGAACATCATTTTAACCCCCCCCCCCCCCCCCAACAGAAAGCCTGCTCTGAAAGTAGCAAAATTGCACCATTAACCTAGTATAATGATTAAAAATACAATCTAAGGCATGGGTACTGCTGTACTTTTTTTACTCTCTGACTATAAAATATGCTTATCATTTTGGTATTTAATAAAGCTAAGGCATTAGTTAATAGCTAGGCCTACAGCTGAAATGTGCAAAGTCCATGAACAACACTGGGTGGTCACCGTACACACTTCAGATTCTCATCAGATATTAGCCCTGAGGCAAGAAACGGACGAGAGTCATCTGACGTGTGTATGTAGCTTCAGACATGTTACACAATTCTGGTACCAATGCTTTCACTGCCAACAAGCTGACCTCATTTTTCAAATTCTGATCTATGCAGGGCTTACACGAAAACACATACACACATCTGATGATTGTCACCTGAGGCAAACGGTTATGTTTGTCACAGGCAAAAATCTAGCATTCCTATGGAGGAGAGCACAACAGGGTGCTGCTCACTTATTCTGCCCCTTATTTTTCCCATAGAATAAAATAGAAAAAAACTGTGTACAGCTCATGTTCATTCATCTGTCCCTGAAAACAATCACGAAAAATCATTTTTAAAAACAGGAGTTTAGATACCGGTACCCTTTTATCTCATGAGACTAATCTATTTATTATTTTCCAATATCCTGCAATAGCATTATTACTCATTTTGAAATTTGGCAGTTTTAAAGATGGCACAGTTATCACTGAAACATTCTAAAATGTCCAATTACAACAACTAATACTTAGCCATGCCAAATCTAGCAGTATGAGACCATTATTAATATGGCAGAAATGGTAGATTCCAGTGGGACAAAACTGATGTCCATGATACATTATACTGTATGACAGCAGCAAGTATTTTACACAAACAATACATCCCTAGACAATAGCGCCAATATTCTCCAATCAACCCCCCCCATTAACAGAACTGTTGGCATTCTGCAGAGGTCTCAGCGTAGATCAGTGAACACAGCAGAATAGACTTTATATTTTTGATGGAGTAGGGCAGATATAGATAGATCCTCTGCTGAATCTTCACAAAAGTCTACATCGATGGGATTTATATACATTTTTGAGAGGTCTGCAGGCAGGCTTGCAGTAGGCAATGCATTATCACAACAAATAAATAACTTTTGGCAAGTAGGGAAGGAGAGACCAGTAAAAATGTCAGGAAGAAAAACGGCTTGTTAAAAATTAATTCCTGGCTATACATATACACGTTTATAGATCCAGGCCGACAGTCACTATTTGTCGCTGTCATATTCTACATTATACTCTTCACAACTACGTGATCCTATAGTTTGTTGTTCTGTACTGCACAAGCAAATAATGCTGAAGCATGTTAATTCTAATAATAACAAATATACGGAATATTTTCAGGCAAAATGTACACATCACATCTAACGAAATGCAATTATTAAAAAGTATAAACTTCTCCAACTCAAACCTACTCTTAGGTAACCCAACATATGCAAATGTAGGTAACAATTGCCTTAGCAAAAAAATTCACATGCCTGTGTAGAAATCCAAAAAGCATTTTGTTAAGACTTGAGGACAGGTTTGAGAAACAATGATCTGAATATAGTGGATGTCAATTTTATCCATATAGGTATTAAGGCTTGGGAGGTCATTGCGCTACATTGAGCATTCATTATGGCCTGACCTTCACCCTGAACTTTTCTACATAATGGGATCTGGAAAGCTTAGTGTGTTCCCACTTATATTAACTACAATAAAATTAAATTGTAGGATATTAAGAATAAAATGTATCAGTCAGGCACTTATAGATCATTTCATTTCGATTTCAGCAACATCAGCATGCATGTTCCTGGACTAGGAGAACAAAAGGAACCTGACAAAACCACGGTGTGCCTAATTCTAAAGGCAAAGTAATCAGGTAGGCTGAAATGTGTAATCATATTACATTTGAACCTTTTATAGCCTTTTTACGTTTACAGATCAAACACTAAGCACCACAAAAGTTATATGTAGAATAATCTGTTAATTACTGGATCATTTTCAACCTAATGTTTATCTTTAAAGAGGCATGCTCATAATAAATCTTGTCATCATTTACATTAATGTTCATTGGCACCAGACATTGCATATGTTTTTTTGGAGTTTATCCGAAAAAATTCCACTGGGTCCCCAACAAATGTCAACATATAAAAACAAGGCATTTTACCCATTATTGAATAAAGCAAATATGTGATTATGCATGCACTTAGGCATTGTGTTGCAGTGCCCTGCACTGGGAACATTTAAAAAAAATACTTATTTTGATGTGTTAGGTCCATAGGAAATCAATGTGCCATCACAATGCACATTATGATGTACACGTAGGTGTACATAGGCCCTAAAGGTTAGCAATCCTTCTTCCATTGTTTGATTTGGTGTGATCCCATGCTATCAACAATCAGTGACATTTCTGAAAGTCAGTAGTCAATACAGTGTTAAGTCGGCGGGAAGGAAAATAAATCAATGTCAGTACATTTCAGTCTTTGTTTACACAGCAAAAATACACAAACAGCATTGTTCTTTCAGTTATTTTTGACAGTCAGTTGTAAACCTTTTTGACCAGAAAACATTGTACATGTTGTAGATTTTGTGCTTTACAAGTTTTCTTAAGAACAAGGGACATCCAAGATATCAGTGATGATTTGTTTATAATACATACAATTTGGTATATAAAATTATTTTACAAATGGCTTGACCAAAGATATTAGCAGAGGCCTTCCAAAATATGCCAATTGTCTCTGTTGTTGTTTGCAGTTCATATTTCAGATATATAGTTTTACATGATGAGATCTGTATTACATCTCTGTGTACAAGAACATTTTGTTTGTAACACTGACCGATTCTCTGGTAAGGGTTTCAGAAGTAAAAATAGAAATTCATCTCACAACAATGTAGACTAGACAATATTATTATTATACACCTTGTGTATCAGACATACTCAGTACTGTTTTATTTTACAGGATGGTTATTTTATGAGAGGCGTTACTTGTAAGTTAGGAACACCAGTACCACAACAGTTTTTCATTTTCATACACATTAAAATATGTATTTAGGCCTAAAAATGTACCTAAAACTCACATAACACTACATATTTTCTGAAATCGGAGAACATGTAAAATAAATAAATGGCAATTGGAAAATTTTATGTCATGTTGCATTTGCACAATTGTTTTTATACACACAAAAACAGAATATAATCCCCAATATTTTAGTAAAACTTAAAAGATAAGACTGTATACACATAAATGGATATCAAGTATGTTGAGCTTTAGATTTGTGTGTGTCCATAAAATGTCAAAAAACAATACTCAAATTTGTGTTGTGTACCTAATCACCATTTACAACCAATGTGCATTCTTGGTGTGTATATATGGTGGGTGGAACAGGGTCCTTTTTTATTTTATTAGAGTGTATTTTATTATTTTATAAAACGTTTTAATTTTTTTCTAAATTTTAATAACATTGAGCAGGTGACCTAATCTTTCAATGGAACATCTGGGGTTTATTAAACCCTGGATGTCACCCCAAGAGAGTAAACCAGAACTACTTCCCAGAACTATTGGGATTTGACAGCTTTGAACCGAGGAAGTATCTAAAGGTTTACTCCACAGAGTGGGGGGATTTGTTATTAGATTTTATTATTCCTGCTCCATGGGCATCAGTTTGGGCTGTTCATGCACAAAGGAGCTACAGAAGAACCCCGGGACCATGTGGGGGGTGTCAGGCATTTTGAGGTCCTGGAGAGGTGATCAACTGACCAGATCACTTCTACATTAAAGCCAGGAGCAGGCTGTAACTATAAAAAACAGTAAAAACTAGTAAAGATAACAGTGGGTTAAGAATAATAGCACCCTGACACATAGTTAACCGAGTTAATTAACATAGACAAATAAAATAATGGTTACAATCTTTTCCATAGTCTCTACATTGCAGCAAAAAAAATGTGCTTTGCAAATTACAGGTTTGTCTGGGTTCATTTTTTTTTCCTGGGATGTCAAAGGAAAATGCTCCAGCTTATGCTCCAGCTTTCTACCTTTTTTTTTTACTGAATACCCATTCCAGGTATCTAGATAAAAATATTCCTGGAGTAAATGACATTTTTGGCTATTTAGCAATATAATTTGCACTATGAGAACCAGGCAGAAAGGTCAACAATAAAAAGATCTTTATAACAGAATAAACCGTTTATCCTCTTTTAAGCCTCTTTCCTGAGTCTTCAGGGCTGAACTCCAATTTCATGTGGTGTTTAAGACAACCTGTCAAAAATTCTTTTTCAGAAAAATATATTTTTTACTTGTTTCATTAACCACACTGGAAAGCATCAACATCCTCCTACAATATAATTCTTCACTTTATTTTGTGCATTTATGAAGTGCCAACATATTAAGTAGAAATTAACAGGGACCATGGTCATGTCACTAACTGTTCCTCTGAGAGGCCCACACTCTAATGTCCTTACCATAGTCTCAGTTTAAAGCAGAAATAAACCCAGACGATCTTCACCCATCATTCACCCATGTGCCGACATAACTCCCACATAGGAATACAGGGATTCATTTATCGCCAACACCCACAACGGAATCCAGGATTGCCAGGTTTCACTGACAACCAACGCTAAGATGCGCATGTGCAGCAAAATCTAAAAGCTGAGTGGTGCTCATCGTCTATCCCTTTCGGCATCAATCCCCTGACGGAATAACTAAAGTTCAAAGTGGGACTTTAGTTCCAGTTTATTTCCCCTAACATAGTATATGCCCATTTTTGGGGAGAAGCCAAATATCTTACTAGTATGTTTTTGTGATGTGGGATGAAACCAAATTGCCTAAAAGAGACCCACCATTATACACGGGGGGAACATACAAAACTCCATGCCGAGTGTCCAGGCCAAGATGGGACTCTGGTGAGCCACTGAAGAGAATGTGTAAATGTGCATGAAACAGACCAAGAAACCCACATGTTTACTGAATCAAAACCAAGCATTGACATTTTTTTTTTTTAAAGTATTACAATGGAAAAATCAAATCAAGTAGATTTTTGGGAGCATCACAGTAGGATCAATAAATCTATCAGGATTTCTAAATTTGTCCAACATACATGCATTTAGTCTTTCCTAGACCCTGGTAAGACCAATGCCATCTGTAAAATATATTATCACATGATTCACTAGACGTTTTAATATTGTTTGGGTGTAGTTGGA